>NC_092646.1:9299533-9594533 GCF_039555335.1 Amphiura filiformis | reverse complement strand
GGGGCGTGGACGTAGTATTGCGGGGGGATTTGTCCCCGTTACCGTTCAAGGAGTAGCCTGATTCTTTATTATAATCATGATGATGAGCATGATGAGAGAAAGAGGCATGTGAAAATGACTAGAATAACTGCGGATGCGACTTTAAAACCAAATTCCTGCAATAGCAAACCGCATTTTCCTGGGGGAACTATCTTTAAAATTGAAAAAAGAGTGTGTCTTAGTTAACATGGTTAACGTGATATGCTGATTCCTTCATGAACCTTAATTGTGTTTTGTAATCATGACCAAATTTTAAGTATTTATCATCCAAAATGTCAAAAAAGAACTATGAACCACACACAGTGTATAAATGAACTGTAATGTTCATAAGATAACATTGTACTAAATTCCTTTTCTGATATCGGACGTTCCGTCACAAGTATCACTTCCGGTCGAGGTCATCCATACAATCATCTCTGTGTTGTGTTTGTTTAATTTTATAATATATTGTGAGAAACAATCAATCTCTTATATAAAATAAACAAGAGATGTTTTTACATATAAATATTACTCTGTCTAGGAGGGAAGCTTTATGGATTACGGCGGTCACTAACCTAAAAAGTATACAAGAAGATTCTTTAAAGTAGCGAAAAAGGTCGACCGAGTTCATTGGTAACTAAAATTAACACCAATTATATTTTTAATAATGAATACGTTATTTTCAGTAGCAAAATAATAAAGTGAGAGAATAGTGTGAAATTTCCAGTGAGGGGCAATTTTCTAATGGTGTGTTTTGACATGTTCTCGCCGTTATATAGTCCAAAGACCCGTTAATTAGTTTTTCAGGAATCTGTTATGCTATAGTTGGAAAGTTCTCAAGTACCATATCCCTAGCCCTAAACCTAACCATATAACCCTAAACCTAACCCTAACCTAGTAAACCTAGCCCTTAACCTTAACCTTTGGACTAGCGTGCGTACCTTTTTCATATTTCGGAACTAGCGAACACGAACAGTAGTGGGACTATATAATTCGCCAGCGAAGTGTTACGTGCAATCCGATTATGATGACCATGTCAACTGGATCACACTTTTGAGTTCTACACCACGATCGAAATGATCGCAATAGGCCTACAAAGTCTATGGCATGTACGATCAATTCCAAAAGGTGCGTGATGAAGTTCAGGAGTAATGTATAATCACTTCGATGGCGAATAGGGATCAGTCCCATAACGTAAATAGCTTGGCTCTAAAACACTAAAATCTAAAATGTATTTGGCGACTTTTAAAGTTCATTGTGATATCATGTCCTTCAAACTAGCCCATATCATATCTGTAGTGGGTCACATTCAAGATCATTCAGAAAGGAAAACCTTGTAGCAAAGATTACGATATTTAACGAACCCTGAAATCAGACGTCCATTTGAAACTGGTTACCGAGTTAAGTCTGGACAAATTCCGTCCACCCAGTTGGTATTACTTTCAGATTATCATAGGCGGCCTAATTATGGCAATTAGGCCTATTATTATTGTTCAGTTTATACATTAGGCCTACTTGATGTTTATTTCATTTGCTTTGAACCGTTCAATTATCACACCAGTTAAGGCGTGTCGGTGTAGTCATGGTCGTTCAACTTCAAAAACAAAATCAATTTTCATTGTCTAGATTATTAATGAAAAGTTACACCTGGAAGGTTGGAATAGAGTGCGAAATGCAAAACATGCACTTTTAAAAATTGCTTAATTATAGGTTAATAAATGCGTATCACTTGTTGCTCGAGAAATTGTACAAAATAATGCACTTCTGAGATGTTGATACGTCTAATGCACTCCCCCCTTCGGGGCTCGTGCATTAGACGCATCAACATCTCAGTACGCGTGCATTATTGTGTACAATTTCACTCTCAACATGTGATACGCATGTATTAACCTATGCTACTACAGTAGTAACTGAATTCCTTGCCCGGCCCTAAATATACATAACTTTTGTTACCAGTGTGTTATTATTAGGCCTATTTGTTTTAATCCAAAAATAGTCACAAATTTATCAAGGAGTGTAGTACCACCTTAAGAAACACATTATTTACACCAAACTCTGAAAGAGTCCTTTCTGAAAGCGTTCATTTTTGAATAAGTTTTCATGGCGGTAACTTCATTCTTGCTAAATAACATAGCAGATGTTCAATAATATTTATCCGACAGAACGATAAGTACTGATTTTAATTTTCATCTATAGTGTCATATAGGATATGGGTGGGGAGGTCCAATGTATAATCAAAATAATTATTGTCTTTTCATGTTCTGACCCATTATTTTCGTTTCAGAAGACATTTGAGGATTTTTTTCACTAGAATTGTTTGCAGGGGATGGTCATCGGATATTTTTACACAAGTTAAGTGACCTATTGGTGATGGGATCCTCTCGGCAGGTGGAAGGAAGTTCAGAATAGTGTTAATCATGATGATGTACAGCGATTATAGGATTACACGGGTATAATCCATCACCTCCTCATTACGCCAATGACGACACCCTATTAAAGAACTTGACGCACGCGACCAGATCATCGTCTATATATGGGGTACGGGTTGACCATGCATACCACGTGATAAGATCCTGACAAAATACATAATACGCACGAAACGCATTGGATGTCTTTTTGAGAGTATACGCCGTAGAAGTGACGTCATAATCGGATTAATTACCATAACAATAGATTAATACAATTTTTGAATAGACCGCCCTGCACTACAAGCAGATTGCACTAATCACCTGTGTATATCAGCAAACATAGATTGAATATAATACTGCTCTTTTCAAAGAAACTTATCTTACAGGTGCGAGAGATCAGCCTTTCTTTGCCATCTATGGTTAAATGCATCGGTACCGCGTGATCGTTGTAGTGCAGGACGGTATAGTCAAAATTGTATTCATCTATTGCTATGGTAGTTAATCCCATTAACTACGTCACTTCTACGGCGTATAGAGGCCCTGCATGAAAACGGTAGATTGCAATCATGCTTTTGTTGAATGCATTTGAGTAGTCCGCCATATTTACGGGATGATACGTTGCATGCAAGGCCTCTATTCTAGGCTGCAACCAATCACATGTCTTTGTGATAGACCTACATGACATGTCGATTTATACCATCAAAATGGTTGCGAACAATAATATTTCAACCAATCAGGTATAGAGAAGCAGTGCGCAGCCAATTACACTACGTGAAATTGATGCAAACAGCACAAGTGGTTTCAAATAATGGACATTTGTCAATTACTATCCCTGGAAATGACATGTTGATTTCTACAGTCCATGATTTTATCTAAATTAGCCTACTTATGTCAATTACAAGTTCTCCTATCGGTCAAAATCAACATATGTCAATTTCTTTCAGCCAAATTGACATGTCCATTTACCTATCAATGGCAGCGATCGCACGTTACACGATTAGATTAGCATTTCTTTGCCATAAAATATTAGTTTTTACTGTCAGATATATCCCGTTTTATTTTTGAGCCGAACAACTACGGCAAAGCAAAGAAAATTGGAATTTACTACCAGCGCGTATGTCGCCAATACGTACCACTCCTTCGGTCATGTTATGGTACGACCCTTTTTGTTGTGTAGATCACCGTCTCGCACGCTGTGTACGTACTGTGTGTTATGAACATCGTGTATGTGTTCGACTAATAATTCCATCGCAATAATAAGACGCCGGTTCCGGCGCTTTATTCAAAATCTCGGATTTTGACAAAACTACAGCACCTAGAGTCTTGACATTTGCAAGGTATATTGGTTTAATAAAGTACAATATAATCGTGTAAAAAATGAATTTTAAAAAAATCAGTGAGGGCGTCCTCAACAGCAAATGTTATAATATGGCTTTAATTTTATTCCCGGATATTATTCAAACAACACTTTTAAAGACTTGTCAGCATGACATACTGTGGTGTATTACCCGAGGATAACATAATCATGATAATAGTAATCCAGTATTGGATAATAAAGGATTATTACGGATGACAGTAATCCTTACACGGTGAGAGTTATCATGTTCATGTTGAGTAATTGATGTACCAATAGAAGGTTATTTGGGTGTTAAAAATGAATTATTTGTACATACCATAACAATAATGACATGGTAGGTTTCCTTTGGGAGATGTTTTTAAGGTTAGCATCTATTTTAAACTTACGATTTGGTAGTTCACAGCATCTTGTGAATGATAGTAAGCTTTGGCAAAAACTGCATTGATCAATTCATAGTGAGTGTGCAGAAGAATTCAAATATCACAGTTATTGTTTGCTGCTTCGACCAACAATACCGCATCCCCGGGACCGCATCTACCCTTAAAGTAATAATGTTACGTTTAGTTGTTTAAGCAGGGTGCTCTCTCAGAGTGTATGTTGTAAAAGTGCCATATCTTCTTCATTATTCACGCAAGACATTTGGTGTAAAAACAACCATTATCATAACAAAAGGAAAACGATTTTTTTTGGGGGGGAGGGGGCAACTTTTTTTGGTAGATCATACCTTTTTTTAAATCTTCAGACTACATTCCAGATACTTTATAGTGTATCATGGGCAAGAGCGTCAGCTCTATAAGTGTATTGGGCTTGTAAACAGAGTATAATGCTATGGTAGCGATTTATAAATCACATACACTTCCGTGTATGATATGTATACCCAATGATCGTAAGTGAGGGTATGCTGTGAAACTAGTAGTAACGGTTGCCTTTTCCAGAGGTCTATACTTTTAAATTGTTAATACAGTCTTCTTTATATATCTTTTTTATTCTATTTTTATTTATTTTTGGAGACAAAATGTTTCTGAATGCTTCAAACATATCCAAGGTAAAACGAGGTATTTGTTTGTAGTTAGCAATGGATACTGCATTTATATACATGGGAGGACATATCATGATTTGGGCATCAGATGATTCATTCATTTCATTTCATTCGGCTGCGAAGCAGGCGACTACAAAATTTCTCACGTACTACGACCTGAAGCCAAAGTAGCAATGGCATCTGGCAGTAGAAAGTTGTCGAAATCCCCCAACAGTTTTTGCACATAAGACAAGTAGGATGTTCTTTGCCTTCCAGGTCTTCTTTTACCATGTAATGGGGTGTAGAGAGCATATCTTCTGCATGGTTCATCTTCCTGCATCCTCAGGATATGTCCCAGGAATCGTAGTTGTCGTGATCTGACAGAGTTGATAAGAGGCACAGTGTTGGTGATGGTATAGACCCTTACTAACATGGTCAGTGCGCTTGATGTTCAGCATTATCCTGTAACATAATGTACCAAAAGCGTTGATCTTATTTTCCATGTCAGTATCAGATGTATCAGTTTTCCAGCAGTATCAGTTTTCAGTATCAGCAGTGCCAGTATCAGTTTTCCAGCATGAGATGAACACGAACCTATGTCGTCATATCTTCCAGATGGTCTAATGTGTACGGTAAATCTCAAATTTGTTTGACATGAAAGGTTCAAATTTAAAATAGTTCATGATATAATGGCGTGGTACATAATTATTAGGCCTAGGGAGGGGGCACCGGACGATTTCCGTGGGTAATTCTCATAATTAAAAGGGTTGTGTAATATAGGGTAAAATATAGAGGATCCAGATGATCTGATGTGTATGTTGAAGTCAAGGGCTCTGAATGATACAACGACGACATGAGGAAGGGCTCCATTAATGATTAATTCGATTCGATAATCTAGACTCGTTCGTTCATAATATACTCGAGCGGAAACGCTTTTCAGAAACCTAAATATGCAATCGCTGAAACCTAAATATGCAATTCTTCCAGGCAATCTGTAAAAGAGAGCGTGAACGTAGCTGGCACTCAACTTGGACTTGCCAGAACCCTTGTACATGTAGATCGTCCTACACATTGAATCCCAACAACATGCTTTTTCGTGGATGTTAATATTGTTTACCTCAATAAAATATTCAACATTTTGGGTAAAAAATGTACGTTTTCATTTCTTCACTTATGTTACTGTGAAATATACTTGTATGGTTGAATTGGTAAGAAAAATTCCGGCCTGCTGACCTACCCGATTTTAGGCTTGGGAGGGCAACAACAAATTATTGTTTTGGCCGTGTCAGCTTGCTGTCACCTTTGCTATCTTACTCGCTTCCTTCTTACTCTCTATACCATACCCCCGACTTGCTCAAAAAATGCAAATACATATCTTAATAATACTTTCTTTATAGTATTTTACTCTTGTCTGTCCCAAAACCCATGAGTTCAGTTTTCACATGAGATTAATTATGACAACAATAATGTCATGATGTTGCTAAATTTTGACACGATTCTACAATGCCCTTAGTATAGATAATGTTAATTCTTGTGCATCACTTTTTATCTCGGTGTAAATCTGCGATGACTTTCTTGAGACTGGTCTAATTTTAACTCGTGAATCAGGACGTGGATGTTTTTACGGGACATTATAGTTACTTGAGGTATAGGCCTATATGACCACAAAGCATCGTCAATGCATACTAGCATGACTAGTAATACACATAACACTTCATGACTGACACATTGCCCTGTTGTGGATATCATCGATGTTTCTGAAAACCAATAGTGAAAACATGCGTTTACAATTTTTGTAAACATTAATAGTAGGTTACGAAGCCAAGTACCTGATGCCTGATTTTTGTGATTAGTTCTAAACATGTACATAAACTCTGAAGATCTAGAAAATTTAACCAATCTCCTATGTACGAGTACGTGAGTGAAATCAAAGATACTCAATTGAGTATCTTTGGTCCAATACACGTTTTTTCATTATCTTTATTCTTCCCATCATGCAAGTTGATATGACGTACGTAGTATATAAACATCTGATAATTGTCTGAAAAAGAAGCTTTTCAATCATTGCATCTTACCTGCCATAACATATGGCAGTGAAACTTGGACATTAAACAAAGATATGGAAAGGAAACTTCGGACTTCATAAATTCCCTTTCTTCCACTTAATTTCATAAAGTGGGTTTACTTTGTGAAGCAACACCCACACCTATTATCGCCGAGTTGAGGTGATCACCGTGCTCGCTATACGCTTGCATATTGTCAGCGTTGCCAAGGTAGCTGTGCGTGAGTGCAATGGAAAGTGGACTATTGCACTCGCTTGGAGTGCAATGGTCTTTTTCTAAAAATGACAAAAATAATCAACAGTAATTCTTCAATCAGATGATAAGAATCTTTGTATGAATTATATAAAATTAAATATTGAAACGTGTTAAATTGTTTATAAAATGTACTAATACTTGTTTTAGAGCGTATAGAAGAAAATGATTCTCAAAGCATACTCATGGTATAAAAAATAACAATGTGTCGTTTTATAAGGGATGCACCATTTGACTTCAAGAGGGGGCTGGTAGTTGAGGTCGGGCGGGGTGTTTATAGGAAGGAGTAAGTGATAGTAAGGAGGGGTTTATCAGTGATGGTGTTGAAAGTTTTGTTTATTTGCTCATGTAGTAGGACAAGGGTTTATTTTTTCAAAAACTTCCAGACTCCTGTCACATAGTGCGTCTCTAACATGCGGCAAATATATTGAAGCATATCTTTGATTGAAGTCGCTGACACATCTCGCTAAGATTCAATAATCCCAATTACAATTGTCACGAGGCGGAAAAATTAATCTGTTTTGATTATGAAATACATGGGTTTTGAGGTCAGCATAAATTAATTTGATTGCTTCCCAATTGTATAATTAACAGCACAGGTGTACAGGAGGATTAAAAAGGCGTACATGTTGTCTCAGTCCTTACAACGCGTTTTTAGAGCTATTTTTAAACTAGATTCATTAGACAGATAATAGGTATAAATAAATATATATTTTCTAGGGTTGAGAAGCAGAAAGCCTTAAGGTTAACAACTATTTTAAACCGTTGCGATTTGGTAGTTCACAGCATCTTGCGAATGGTAGTGAGCTTTGGCAAAAATTGCATTGATCATTTCATAGCATTCAAATGTAAGAGATAATTATACTTTTGTAGGTCATGTGGTTCTTGAGTTATGTTGTAAAGAGGGCTGAAACAAGAACACTTTTGTAAAACGTATATAACTCATTAACAACAATAAATCAAGCAAGTTTTCAAAGTAATTGATTTGTAGGATGAACTTTTGCAAAACATCAAAGTGTTATTTTTCAATAATTGAAAAAAAAAATTGGCTGCTTCGACCATGTTTTGTCGACAAACAATACCTCGAGAAAAACAGGTTTAATATTTTTGCAAACTAAAGTTTTTTACAACTCACAAATTATGTAAGTGTCTGACTTAACTCAAGTTTGGTCCTATAATCTTATTCATTTTAACATTAACATTTGTCAATTATGATTAAGAGTATAATGGATTTAAGATATTCTTTAGTACAGTTACAGTTGCTAACGTTCAATGTTGTCAATGGTGGATGGAATGTGTTATTATAATCTCTTTACAATAGAAGCATACAGTTCTGTAAATACACTCAACAGTGTACTTCGGTTATATTTATAAATGCGCTTTTATAAATACGAACGTGACCCATGGGAACGACATACCAAGACCAGCAAGCGTGACCAAATCCTCATGCATTGACCACTATACAGAAAAGGATAGGAACTCTGTAGATAAATATCATCAAATTTAGGTATTAATCGAATTGCAAAATTATTACACATGTTGCAATTCCAAATTGTAAAATGTTATCAAAAACAAAATTTTGAAAGTATAGACAGAAAGAAATATTCAACGACGGAAACGTTTACAATATGATAATCACAACGTTGCACGAAACAGACAATTTTGCTGTACAGCAGTCTCATGTTGTTCCGCCTTTGCATTAAAATGTATAGGAAGACCACTGGCTATGTAGAAGGTCACTTCGAGACTGTCTATAAGCAGTTGTGGCAGCGGTCACGTGTGTATTTATAAAATCGCATTTATAAATATAACCGAAGTACACTGCTCAAAATACTTTGAGATGGATTAGTGTGGTCCTGGTTAACTGCCTTTGGAATATATAAATAACAACTAAAATTGTGCACACCAAGAAGACTTATCTCAGTGTTTGACCAAATTGAGTTCGGGCCAGAAAGCCTCAACTCAGAGTTGAGGCTTTCTAGCTAACTACAATTGGCTATATCAGGATATTGAGATGTGGCTATAATAATAATAATATAATAATATGGAAACTTATAATGCGCAAGTATCCGTCAGATCCGCTCACTGCGCAACAACATGAATATGACCACAAAGGGGAACATGATGAACAGAGCAAATACAGATAATATATAATATACCATAATAAGAAAAACATTCTACACTACAAGTCATCAGCAAAAGCGATATTAAACAGATGTTGGCTAGTTGAATTGTGTTATCGGCAATTTTTATGATTGGAAGAATCTGTGGGTGCTGGTGGTTATTTTGGTGCCAAAATCTCAAAATGGCAAAAAAGTGAGTTAACACTTCCTGGTTCTGAACCCTCGAATTTTTCTGTACCTGTTAACACATACAAGTATAGGAACTTGATTTTTTGGTGTGATCGAGCCTTATAATTATATATTCTCCACCTCGGCCTCATTTTATCTGGTCAATACACATTATACAAGCCGTTTAATATAATCTAAAAATAGTGCTAAAAAGTGACCGAAGCCATGTAATATAGGTACCTTCCCAATTAAATTTCCCTACTAAACTGTCAAATTGCATTATAAGTATAGGGAAACTGACGAAAGGAAACATCGATGATATCCACAACAGGGCAATGTGTCAGTCAAACTTATCTGTGTAATTCTTCAGTTCGTGAGACCCATGTTTCGCTCAATAATTATACAGTGTAGCTTTCGTATCCATTACATTCATTATTTATGTGCCCCTTTTTCATTTAAATTTAAAACAAAAGGGAGAAAAGAAAACTTAAATAAAAACTTACTACTTTAAGGGATCTAAAATGAGCGTTTATTGCGTTTCGATAGTATTTTTTGTGGCACATGAGAGCACCTCAGACCTATCGAATTGTATTCTGAATACGAAGCATGTCTTTCTGATATCAAATAATTTTCATTTTTTGAAAATCACAATATAATACAAATTTTATGACAAATTATAAATATTTGATATTTTTCGAATTTTTAATATATAACAGTCCTCGAAGTAAATTATATAAATCTAATGATATATTCTTAAAGTGTATGTAGCAGGGAGGAAAAGCCGACGGTCAATTGAAAATTTTGACCTTTCATATTGAAGATATGGATTTTTTCCCAAAAGACCTAATTTTTTGGGTGTTTTGGGAAAAAAATCCATATCTTCAATACGAAAGGTCACAATTTTCAATTGATAATCGGCTTTTCAACCCACCTACATACACTTTAAGTATAAATCATCAGATTTATAAAGTTTACTTCACGTACTGTTAAATATCAAAAATATCAATTTTTAATGATTTGCCATAAAATGTGTATTAAATTGCGAATTTCAAAAATTCAAAATTATTTGATATCAGAATGACATTCTTCGTATTCAGAATGCAATTCGATATGTCTAATGTGCTCTAATGTCCCAAAATAAATACTGTCCAAACGTTCATACCCCAGCCCTTAAATAAAGCTTGTCTGAAGACTCTGTGTTGTCTCTTTGTTGCGCTTCGCGCTTGTTGGAATCTTTTCGCCTTGTATAGGCCATACAGTCACTTTTAAAACGAAACCTTCGTCTAATCAAATCCTTGTACCTTTACTTTTTGAAGCCACTTTGGCTTCAATGGGGTGTCATAATGTAGAGGATTAGATAGTGCATCTATTAAAAAAATCAATTTACCCAAATATGGTTTAATTTTAATTTTACGATGTTTCGGCGCAGTTTAGTACCCATTTATATTCACCGTTTTGTATTCTTCGCCCGTGCATTATATTTCAGGAACCACCCTTCATAGCCATTAATAGAGTTTGCGAAATTAGGTTTGGAAATTTACTTTAACTTCCACGGCAATTGCAACACTGATTCGAATTTCTTGCTCAGATTTACTTCAACGCGAACGTCTGATTAGTTACTGCACCGACAGCGTCTTGTCGCTTAAACCCTGGACATAAATTAAGTGTCAAATGAACGGCATGTGTAAGCGACGCATCCCCGGACTGCATCAAACTTTCTCCCTTTTGTTTGGTCAAGTGGGTTATTGGTGACACTTCAAGACAAATGACTCTGGCTTAGGCGCTTAGTTTGAATACGCTGGCGAAGTGACGTAATAATCGGATTAACTACTATTGCAATAGAGGTTATCCGTGTTCTATAAGTTGCATATCCTATCAGCGACTGCTATACCCGGTTTAGGACTTTCAAAAGAAGTACCTGCATGTGCAACCATGACTGCTTCAAAATAGCCCGCCAAAGTCATGCAGGTAACTTCGAGGTCGTGCATTGAATTGGTTTGAATGAGGAATACTACGGGAATCAGCGCCTTTTGTTAGAAGTCAAGCATGAGTAAAGTGGATAACCTCTATTCAGTATCGAAGTTACGTAATGTTACTATGTCAACGGGATCACGCGCTAGAGTAATGAACCACGATCGAAATGATCACCACATAAAGTATATGGCACTCGAAGGCATACCAAAGTAGCGTGATCCGGTAACCAAGAGAATTACGTAACCACTTCGATGCTGAATAGCTGAAAGCAATTTTTGAATATAATCAAACGCGCCGTGGAGTTGTTGTATTTAGCTCGACAGCCATCAGGCATTGCACTAAGTTCATTATCCAACTGGTTGGCTTTATTTGCAGATGAAAGAAGGTGAGAAAATAAATAGAAAATAAAAAGATAGTTGAACCTTTTACGCCTCATAAAACCAATGTTCTGTATCTAATTTCAAGAATCATTCTAAAAAGTTACACTTTCATTAAATTTGTATATCTCACTTTTCATTTCTGGCGACAACTTGTAGGTTGTGATGTGACTGATGGATGAAGTCTTCTGTTATTATTGTCTCTTTGAGGACACGGTTAGTCACCATGGAGGAAGTTTTCCATTTCACAACATAAGCCATGTTACGTGGCCCATCACACATACGGTCACATGCATGGTGGCGCCGTATGTACAGGTAGCATAAGACCCGTATTAAAGTGTGTTTGAGATTCGGAAGGATTTGAACATAAAGTCGATTGTCAAATGACATCATTATTCTGTTTAATTAATAACTTCCTTATTGGAACTATATAATACAGACCATCTTATAAGACTCATTATGTCGATCATACGTCAATCAAATCATTTAGATATTAATCACAATCATTAATAATAATAATAAACATTAATAATACAGGGTGTCACTGAAAGAACTGTATCGTTTGAAACTTAATTGTTTGGGTATTTTAACACCACAACTAAACATAACTAAATAACTGGTGTGGATGAGGAATACATTAGCTATTACATACCTTTTGAGTTTTAACATCTGACCACACCGTTCATGAAATATAAGAATTTTACGAAAGTCCCTCATTTTCAAACCTATCAACGGATTCAATATCAATCGATAATCTGTATGCAGAGTGCTAATCACTGTGCATCATATATAGTAGCACATGAGGCGTCTATTTTCTTTGATAGATATTTGACTCCGTGGAACGGGCTGAATATGAGGTAGTTTCATAAAATTCTTTTATTTAAAAAACGGAGCCGTCAATTGTCAATATTCAAAAAGTACGTGGCAGCTGATATATTCCTCAACCACATCAGTTATTTAATTATGTTTGGTTTATGCGTTAAAATACCCAAACAGTTCAGTTTCCGACGATACAGTTCTTTCAGGAACACCCTGTATTACGAAAGAGAAAATGGGATTGGTATTAATCATTTCATAAATTGGTTGCGAAAATGTTTAATAATAATAATAATAATAATAATAATACTAACAACAACAACCTGGAACTATTTATTCATGCTATAAGTATGCAACTTCTTATTAATTTAATCTTATTTTAGTCTTTTGCTCTTTTATTTGATCTAATTCTTCGGTTGATTTATTTTTCGTTTTGTTTTGTTTTTTCCTTTTTACACCTTTTCGTATATTTTAAATTTTAATATATTTGTACTATCTTGTAATTTATTCTTATATTTTCGTTATTTGGTACAATGCCAAAAAGAGGTACAATAAATAAACGTTTTCCCTAATGCTGCATGAAAGATTGTACTGAAAACAAATTAAATAAAGGGGATTTTGCTCTTCCGCATTGGTTTCTTCAGGAACTCTGAAGATATAAATGCGAGCATCCGTACGCGGTACGACAAAGCATAATTTCACCACATATATGCCTAAAACAAAGTTGACTAACAAACCGATAATCCGATATTCTATGCACTCTTGCAAGGAAACACCCTTTTTTGAAAGATTTATCGCCCTGTATATTACTCATATTATCGTAACCCCTTTACATGTAACTGCTGTTCCAATATATTTTGTTAGAAAGTTTCAAGGGTTCAACCTCTAAAGTTTCTGAAATTGTGCCATCTTAAGCATGATAAGGAGCAGGTGTGTGTCTGCTTCCATTGTCTGTTTTTTTTAGAGTATGACATCACATACTTAATGTTACTTTGTTAGAAAGAAAAGGGGCAAGGTATACCAACTTGATATGGAGAAACAAGTAAAATACATAGACGGTACGCAGAGGGGTACAAAAAACTAATGTAGGTACAGAAGTCCCGACAGAAGTATAGGTAAAGTTCGATAACCAAACATTACCAATTCCAAGGCCCACAGAAGTGTTAAACCTGCAAAAACAATTGGGATCAATGGGAATACCAAAGTGCATTGGAACAAGTGATCAATATCACTGTGCACATAAGCCGACACGATAAACCAAACAACAAATATAGGCGCAAAGTAGGCAAAGTTCGGTGGCCAAATATTACCAATTCCAGATTCCACAGAAGTGTCAGGAAAATAGTACAAACATATACTGTAACAAGTGATGAAAATCACTGGGCACATCACCAGACAAACTAAACCAAATAGAAAAAGCAAACAACGAAAACTACATGCTGTAATTTAAAAACAAATTCAAGTCAAAAACTGAAATCAAGTTCAAATAAAAATCAGTAACAAACAAGACAACAAGCCTAGAAGTTGTATCTTAACTCAATGAAATCAAGTTCACTACAGTTACTTTGTTAATTTTATTGTTGGTATAAAAAACAATAGTGCCAGCCGAATCTATTAAGTTATACCTGTAATTGTTTCGTCATCAGTCATGGATCGATCTAATGTTTCGTGTGGATCTGATGACTTCGTTAAAGCCCCGGTTAAAGCACGAAGACATTGCCACTTGTGACAGACGCTTGGCGTTACAAGTCTGACGGCGTACATCTTTGAAACCCACAGGTATAAAGTCGTTTATAATGTTTTGTTATAGGTTAGGCTATATACTATAAACGAGTGTTACTAGTATATCGTATACCGTAAAACCTCATTTACAAGCATATAGAGTGATTCTGATGAAAGCTAAATTAATCCCGGTGCCATTATGGAGTTTGAGCAAATAAATGACAGATCCAAGCATATACGAACAAGTATTATTGTAAGACTAGACCAATATTTTGTATTGGCATATTTATGTTTGTTTCGTAGGAACTTAGCTTTCATCAAAAACACTATATATGCTTGTAGACGAGGTTTTACGGTATTGTACTTCACAGTAACATCGCATGCAAGTTCTCCTTAAGACTTTTTAAATTGAATCAAAAATCGTTGACATAATATTTAAACAAAAAATACAAGCGTTATGGATAACCTGTTTTGTTTTAGTCACCTTGTCCAATATTGAAATGTCACACATCATTGCGTTCTGTTGCAATGGCTTGTTATGTTAAAACCCCCTGAGCACTACCTGCCGATCTAACATTACCTCTGATCGGTCAATTACATGATATCTTCATTTTAATCACCAATCAGAATGGGGCTTTGCAAATAATTCACCCCAATTTTTTTGCGTCGTAAAATTATTCTAACAATGTTGCTGATGGGTCTTTTTGACCAATCGGCTGGTAGTTCAAATTGAGTTTAAAAAAACGTGCTGTTTTGAAGTTGCACAATAAGTAATTGTGTCCATTCATCTTTCGAAAAGCATGCAGAATACTGTAAACATTAGTTGTTGTTATTGCAGATGGTGACGATAATAAGGTTGTTAATGAAGATGGTGATAAAGAGTAGGAGGGTGAGGAGGAGGAGAATAAACAACAACAACAACAACCAAATTAACAGCATCAAGAGCTCTAATACAGACGCTAACAAAAACTGAAACAACTGCAGTGTAATGTGTGATAAGCCAACTATTTTATTTACTAAGATGATATCGCTTATGAACTCATAATAAAAAATAAACGAGCAAAACAACATGCATCAAAACAAAGAAACAAACAGGACAGAAATGAAGACTGTATAGTGTTTCCCTTGCTTGTTACAATAGTTAGATCGACCAGTAAGCGATGTTAAGACCAAAATAAAAGCCCCAAAGCAGGAAATAGGTACTGCATTTTATGGCATTTGTCACGTTGGTTGTGTCATTGTCAGGAACCAGATACATTCATTAATGTGATTTGCATCTACAGATTTACACAGGTGCTAATGCAGCTTTCCAATGTTCCGACCTTGACATGCTGCCAAATAACCCAGGCTAAGAGGCTCTAAAAGAAACGGAATTAAAGTATCGCGAAATGGATCAAAACGGGTGTAATGGACGGAATTGGGTCGAAATGGGTCAAAACGCATCTAAATGTATAAGAATGGATCGAAATAATGTCAAGAATAAGTCTCAATGAGTAAGAACGGATTCGGATTTAAAAGATAACAACCTGGCGTCAAGGGCGTCAATCCGAAGTTGAACATGGAGAGGGCACACGTTTTGTTAAATATGACCGCGAAGCAGGCCTCTCGCACTTGCGCGACGCAGGGTGGTGTCTGGGGTGGAGATGCCCCCTCAGCCATTGGAAAATTTGACAAAATGGGCGACAAATGAAGGCATTTGGTGGACACTTTTTACACTATTATGTGTAAAATGTTAGTTGGAAAAAATTTTGAAAAATGTTCCAGCTTGCAGTTTATTTCTAGTGGTGTGTCTGGACTTTTTCATGATGCAGTCATGTCTGCAGTAGAATTCATCTCGACCTTTGCAGGACTTAACCCCATTAAAAGCTATTAAACCAAGATAACACTCATTGAAACAGCTCAACTGATTAAATCGGATCTTCTCTGGTTGTGCACAAGTGACTGTTTTCATGTGCGATATCGCAATAAAGCTGGTATTCATAGCTTCAGTTGAGTAACCGATTATAAAGGAAACGAAAGGAAACAATGTTATGTGTGGCTTTGTTCACGAAATCAGACAATGTCGTGCTTTTTGTAAACCAGCATTCTTGAAAATGAGCAACATAATGATTTTTGACTTAACACGGTTTGGAAATAATTTCTTCATATTTTTGGTGTTATCTGTCGTTTACATGTCCTTCCTAAAACACAAAAGTACGACCCTCTCCAAACACCTAAATTAGCTAAAAATTTAGGACATGTTACAAAAACTATATTGTCTAGAATTTTAGAAGAGTACTTTTAATATTGGCCGGTTATTTTTCACACAGCGACGTTAACTAGGCAATGTACTATTACCTATAACATTAACTAAAACACCAAAGTACGAATATTTCCAAACATCTAAATTAGCTAAAAATTTAGGACATGTTAAAAACTATATTTTCTAGAACTTTAGAAGAGTACTTTTAATATTGGCCGGTTATTTTTCACACAGCGACGTTAACTAGTCATATCCCCATACTGTTAACGTAGGGCTATTTGTAAAGGTCACGCGTCAATGGGAAAGAGCACTGTGTATTGTGTATAGGAAAACGGACAGTAACTGCAGTATGTGTCGAGGGCGGGCGAAGACAAGTCCTCCTGCCCTCCCCACCGGATTGATGCCCATGCCTGTCGTGTATTTTTCCACATTAGCTGCTGATCCTCCGGTTTTCAGAAGCGACGTGAAAAAAATTGGCGGCTGGTGGCAAGAAAGTTTCGCATCAGTTCACTTTGGGCGAAAACAAAAGGTGAAATTGCGACAAGAACTGTCAGTAACGGTCACCCTTTTTTCCTCTTATACTGGACTACAACCACGGCTATATGGTACTCCCAAATTAACAATAATGGAATGAAACGTGCCAATGATCGTCATGTTTCGGCACAAATAATTTTTGCAACAAATGACGTCACGGACATGAACATCTATGGTAGGACAGGGTTGTTTCCCGGGGTTGTTTTTGTCGCCTTTCTTTGCGTGAAACATTATGAGCCAAATTGTCTCATCTACAATTGCACAGTTCATTGACCCCCATCAATTATTGTGGCTCATAATGAAGTTGACCTGAAGTTCTGCCGTTTTGTACCTAACATATTCAGAGGTCATCGTATGAATATAAAGGCATATAAAGGTTATAGAACTGTGTCCTGTCAGATGATGAGGTTTCAGTCGTGATAAAAATTAATTGTTCAATTACAATTTATCTGTGTTTGCAACGACCTTCATTGGTGCAATTTTAACGGAAATATCAACGCAATACTTGATACTTTACAGAACGTCAATGGGTAGTTTAAACTTGCCGGATTAGTTTTGTATTGTTTGAAACCTTGAAAGAATTGCTCGTTGTCGTCGATTGAATTTCAGTCATTATAGGCAAGCGTTGGCCATGCAGACTCCGAATATTCGACGTAGAATATTTGTTCAACAAGTATTCGTATATTGCAATCTATATCAATATGTGTCGACGGAAAATCAGTTATAACGTAAAACCTCGTCCACAAGCATATTATAGAGTGCTTCTGATGCGAGCTAAATTAATCCAGGCGCCATTATGGAATTTGAGCAAATAAATAACAGATCCAAGCATATACAACAATTATTACTGGTATATTTACGCATGTATCGTATTTATTAAGCTTTCATCAAAACACTATATATGCTTGTAGACGAGGTTTTACGGTATGTGATTTCGAATGTCTGGTGGGAATATGTTGTCGATTTTACGTCACCACACATTCGTTAGAAGTTTTAAAAAGATTACTGTAAATAGAATGGGAATGTATTAAAACAGATCTATATACCCAAACAGACTGGGTTTAAACTTTTTCGCCGGACCAAGAAAGGAGCAAAATTTGGCAGCCAATGAAAGGATCACGTTTGAAGAAGTTTTCAAAATAGGGTACAATGTAGATACTTAGGGTTATGATTTTGGATTAGGGTTAGAAAGAGTTTAGGGCTTGGGATTATAAGTAAGGTTACGGTTCAAGATGAGGGATAAGAGTTTAATAGGAAGGCCCACTATGAGATATCCTTTATCACAACTGGGAGAGTGTTTCATGATTCAATGCGACATACTGCAAACTTGGTACTAATGTGTTGTCCTTCATAAATACCGCAGGGATATTGTAACAGAAGGTGGGTAATGCTCTGTTTAAATGTGGTTCGAACTGTCCGAAGATAATGAGAAAAATGTTGAAGTCCAAAAGACGGAAATGTTTCCGATAGCAACCCGTAATGGAAACTTCGGATGTTTCCGTGGTTACCGAATCTCGTGCCATTGTGGTAACATTAACTGCTTACAAAATCCGCCCAATGATACGCCATACAATAAAGACTCGACTTCAGCATTGTCATAAAGACACCTATTTCAATAACACATTTCCCGAGCAAATTGTGCCATTCACTAGGATCCACAACATGCTCAACTATCAGGGTACATTTCTTTGGGAACCTTTAACCCCCAATACAGTTGCACATTCATTGAATGACCTTAGAAAATCTCTGCAACTTGAGGTCAAATTTTGCTCTATGATCATGATGATTGTTTAATTGAGGTTATTGAACTATCGCATTGGGATGCGGCCATTGTGGTCCATAGTGATTGTGGTAAAGGGAACGAGCCAAAAGATCGATGACGTCCTATAAACGAAACTAGTTTCGTTTAGGTGGGGGAGGGGGTAAAAATACTCGATTACGTTTGTACAAAAACATCGGTCTGAGGAATGTGTCATTATTTTTATTATATTAAAATTTTCAACATTTCAATATTACGTGTCTGGCAGGGAGGGAGGGGGCCGGCTGAGAAACGAAACTAGTTACGTTTATAGGACGTTATCGATCTTTTGGTTTGTTCCCTAACTACTCACAACATCCGCCCGGCACCATTTACTTAATCACTTTGTATTGCCATGATATCAAAAGCTCTCTATAGACGAATCCAACGAGCCAAGTGATGGGCAGAATTCAGTTGGCCATTACTGGGTCCCGTCTGCACAAAACTGGTGTTGTTACTGCCCAATTGGGTGTATTAATAAAATTGCTTAAAAATCGATGTTGAATTGTATTATGTTGTAAACTTTCATCATTCTTTTGTCTACGTGTAACACGGGTGATGGAATGCAGTTTAATATCCCCGCCAAGACCACATCATTTCACACTTCAGGTGGAATAGATTTAGGGGAAGGGCAGCGATGGCTGCCATTGGGGTGTAGGAATGCGTGAAATTGGATTACCAACGAGCCAAGTGATGGTCAGAATTAAGTCGGCAATGACTGGGTCGTGACTGCCCTATTGGGTGGATTAAAGCCGCTTAAAATTCGATGTTATGTTGTATTGTGTTGTAAACTTGGATCATTCTATTGTCTACGTGTAACACGGGTGATGAAATGCAGCCAAGGACGAGTCATTTCATATTTTAGGTGTGATATACCCGACGGGGATCCAGCTATGGCTGCCATTGAGGTGTAGGACTGAAATTGGATTCTTCGTCTATTCCTGAGCAAGTTGTTGGGTGCCATTGTGGAAGGTTATTTTCCTATAAAATCCGCCCAATACAGGCCATTATAATGATCAATTATTATTGTCATAAACCAATCCATTCCAATAAAACATTTCCTGTAACAGGGTCAGTGAGTACTCGTAATATATAGCAGCATCTTAAAATAGATATTTTATGATAGGAACGACTGTTTAAGGGATCGGATAGACCGTTTGCACAGTATTTTTTGTGGGACATTATTGCACATCGGACATATTGAATTGCATTCTGAATATTTAAGAGTCCTCGAAGTTAAATTAATAAATTTACTGATATGTACTTAAAGTGTATGTAGCTGGGGGAGGCGTTAGTAAGAGCCAACGCCCTTATATCAATTTAGTTGAGAGCGGATTTCTCATGATGACCCTTATTCCTTGTTATGCAAATGAGCAGTTTACGCTTCCGTTTTGGAGTTGTTTTTTGTTATTTCCCTATTCCACGTGCATCAATGCCGTTTCTATACAGTTGATGAGGATGAAATTAATCTTCCGCACGACTATACAGTGCGAAGTTAATATCTTGTTTGTATACTTTTAGAATGTAATGTTTATAACATATATTATTATTATCCGAGCCTGTAAACTGTTAAAGAAATAAACAAAATAGGGTAATGTAACATAATGGCCTCTAGGTTTAAACTGTTTCCACTTTTTTTCCACAAAAAATTATCTATAACCGACTCAGTGTCCTTTCAGCACCTAGTAATAGTGCTGTCTCATTTCAAGCAACCGGTGATAAAAACCCCCAACGGAAGGTAAAATAAAGTTGCTAAATTTACACATTTCCAAAAATATATGGGTTTCCTGTCAGTTCAATTCTAATACGCACACTATATATTCAAAGAGATAATTTAATTCAAGTAAAAAAATATTAAATTAGCTCGAACGGTACAGTGTCTGTATAAAGAATACATATGGAGGAAGTATGAACAGGATTTTATCACCGGATAATCAACGTTTCAGAGTAGCTTGTTATTTCCGGCGTATTTGATATGAAAGAATAATGAGTTTTACAAGGTATACATTTCTAATCGAGATAATGTTGCAATGATTTTAAGGAAATTGAAAAAAACCAGTTATCATTCGATCATTATAAATCAATACATATTAAAGCTTTAGTCCAAAATAATAGAAAGTGCAGATTAACTGTTGGAAAGCTGTATATCCAAAACAGTTCCGTATTTCATGTGTAATGAATTTAAACATGTTAAAAGTTGTACTTAATTTGGTTCACCTAAAGTTCAGTAGTGCCGTATGTGCTTATTTCGCTGACCGCAGCAGTGAATCGCGCGTATAAAGTATCACGCAGAGACACTCATGCATACAAGGGCGGTTTTCGGTACGCTTGCGGCGCAACCACGAAAATCATTGACGTCACTACCAATCTTGGAGCGAATCAATGTATAGTAATAGTTTGGTCGATACTTCTTCAATAATATTCTGACAGGAATAAAGTGAATTAAAACCTGACAAATTAACAAATTAAGAGGATAGTCCGTTGCAAACATTACGAATTGTATCATGCATCAGAGATTATGTTTTTATTACATTGTAAACTATATAAAAAATGATTTTTCGGAAGTTGTATGACTTTTTATGTCTCGCATTGTGGCAATGGTGTAGTATATTGGCTGCCTTATTTTTCATTATGAAATATACTAGTAGATTGTCGACCATATAACAAGAATATTAATTATGCATCAGTTTATGTTTCTACATGGGTTATATTGAATGCGAACCTTTAAAAAGAGTCCGCTGATATGTTAACTGATGTATCAGAGGTGCAATGGTATGTTGTTCATTGGTATACAAGGCTTGGGGCCTTTTCAAATGTTCAGTTTTCAAGCTTCATTATCTATTTAGTATAATTATTGTGCCGCTTGAACTACTATTATTCGCCGTCGACGTGACGTTATAATCAGATTAGCTACCATATAGCATTAGATAAATACAATTTTTGAATACATCGCCCTGCACTACAAGCAGGCTGCACTCATCATCTGTGTATACATGTCTGCATAGATTGAATACAACCGCTATTTTCAAAGATACTAATCTTACAGGAGCGAGTGATCAGCATTTCTTTGACATCTATTGTTCAATGCATGGGTCCCGCGTGAGCGTTGTAGTGCTGGGCGATTTAGTCAAAAATTGTATTCATCTATAGTAGTTAATCACTTCTACAGCGAATTGCTATGGTAGATAATCCTGTTACATCATCACTTGGAATACAACACGTTCCACAACTGTTTGGAGTCACCTTTATTTTTGTACAGGTATTATTATTATTATTATTATTATTATTAATTGACGGGCTCACTGGATGGCTCCACCCAATGCAGTTAGGAAGAGATCAATAATGCAGCCATAATACTTAATTCCATTATCCCAAACGCTCCAATGTATTATGGAATCTATTTTAACCAATGATATGAAAGGATTTGCCGCACACATTCCATGAGAGAAAGAATTTGCCGCACACATAATTATAGACGAATCCAACGAGCCAAGTCATGGTCAGGATTTGGTCGGCCATCTTTGGGTCCCCGCAACACCAAAAAGCCGCTTAAAAATCGATGTAAGATTCATTTGTGTTGTAAACTGTCATCATTCTTTTGTCTACGTGTAACACGGGTGATAGAATGCAGTTTAAAATACCCTCAAGGCCGCATTATTTCACATTTTAGGTGAGATTGAGCCGACGGGGACCCAACTTTGGCAGCCATTGAGATATAGGAATGCGTGAAATTGGATTCGTCTATACCATGTTTACAGAAACCATGTGATTTGGGATCGCAGCAGCTGCTCAGTAACACAAAGGGGCTTTTCACACCTTCCCAGCATCAATTGAACATACCGCGTGAACATGTCAATAAAATCTGGTACTTAAGGACTGTCCAGTATTTACTCCAGAGGGGTGGAGAGAGGGAGTTTTGAATAAAAAATCGCGTTCTTCTTAAAATCTTGTCATTCCTCCGGCGTAAATATTGGACAGTCCCTTAATAACAGAGAAACCTAAATCAGAAACAAAAGGCATTGTTTTACACAACCGAAAAGTTGTGAAGGTCCAAGAAAAAAAATTCCTTTAAAAGGGAATAGGGCGAGACCATAAGGAATGTGCAAGAGGCATGTTAGAGTTGTATAATTCGAAATTGCACATACTCGATAATAATTGTGACGTGTCATGTCAAAAGGAGACACTTTTGGGCAGGATCGTAAATGGAGAAATAGCCAAAAATCTACCGGGGGTGATTTTTTCACAATTTGGGTTTGTTGCGAATTTGTGATGTTATTAATGTTAAAAATATTGTCTGATAGTTTCAGACCGGAATATTACTGGCATCTTGTATTTTTTGAGACATTTTTCAAGGTAATTCTTACTCTCAACATTGTCAATAAGGCCGATATCTCAATTTCCAATTTTATAATACCATAACTTTCGAACTCAATATCTTCGTTTAGGAATGTCCGATTTCATTGGGGAAAACGGCGTTGTGGCGCAAAATATCTCTATATTTAAGATATGTAAAAACCTCAAAATTGATAACCTGCCCAAAAGTGTCTCCTTTTGACATGACACGTCACACTCGGTCTGCAGGGGTCAAATACTGACCAAATGGAAAAGCTACGAGGGCAGCGAGGAAATACATTTTACGAGGCGAGGTTAAAAGCAGACAGGGAAGATTAAGAAATGTCTGCATGTGGCCTATTTTCGACTCAAGTATACTATAATAATGATTACTGTGTTGTTTAAATAATGATGTTAATTGTTCACCTGTTCGCAGTGTGACGACTTTGTTTAATTCTGTCTCGTGAATCATAGCGGTGTTCTCATTACAATTAATTTTAACAAAACATTGAAATCGAGTCTTTACCCACAGAATTGTTATCATTATTTTTTAAAGACATCCCGCAAAACAAGGAACATCTCAAAAGCGACGGGGGCAATGTGTAGCATTTCGATGTTTTAATGTAGCTGTAGAGACTAGTAAACAACCTTTAAAGTGACTTCCTAATTTGTAACTGTACCACCTTAATACACCTTAGAATTCTATAGCTTCGAATTTGCACACGATAGTTACGCATTTTAGGCTTCTGACCGAAGCTATCAGTTTTCGGTAAATCAGCACAGACATTTTTTGCAATTCATAGTTAATTCATGATTATTCATGTTAATATTCTGCTGAAGTTTAAATTTGGACGAAAGTGCACAATGAGTCAAAAGTATCTTTACAACTAGGCTGCCTATATATTTTGAACAGTCTAAAATTTATTTGAATTGCAATTTGAGGAACATTTGTGATACTGATCGGCTGTTTCCGGGCTGTATTACTTTATTACATAGGCCTGCGGTGTTAGGGCCTATGCTGCACTCGAGTTCTATTAGACTTCGACATCTACGGACTCTAGTTAGGAAACAATGAGTAAATTCTAAGCTAGACTTCAGAAGTTCTCGAGCAATACCATGCATGCATGAATAACCATACTTTGAATCTGCGATTCTTGACAGCGGATCTGCCGGGGGTATGGGGTCAAAATATCGATCATCCATAGCATGCATGTACAGACGGTTGACTCATTTGGGGGTGGTAACCGCAAGGTTTCCATTGGTTACGTCTCTGTGCAATGGGTACTTTAAAGTTATAAGCATCCGCCGTACAGATTCGCCTAATGGCGCTATGGGAGTATGGGCTAACTTGACATTAGGTTGGCAACTATTTTATACTGTTTCGATTTGGTAGTTCAGAGTATCTTGCGAATGGTAGTGAGCTTTGGCAGAAATTGCATCGATCATTAAGGGGGTATAATACCCTGATTTTCATCAGTACCCATCTTCTTGTTTTTGTTGCAAATTTATGAAGTATATAAATATGTTCATCACCTCATGTCCTGAACTTATAAAATATCTCTACATACAAAGTGCTTTTAAACCATTTTAGAAAATCATTTTATCCCTATATATTTTTTTGTTTACTGTATCCTAATAACTCAGATGTATGTTTCATAACAAACCATAATTTATTCTATTCAACATGTCCAAGTAGAATACATGAATAGAATACATTAAATCCTTTGTTATACTATCTATAGAAATGTACTCACTGATTATAACACTGAATAAATTAAATAGGCCTAATCTCTTCCACATAGACAATTTAATACTACACCATGTATGTATCTTCTATAATGTGTTGTTAGGAAAAGAGATTAAAAAAGGCTATAAGGTCATCAAAGGTCAGGTTATAGGTCAATTGGTTTAGGTCAAATTCAGGCATCAATTTTGAATACATGTCTGTGATATCATACATGTCATAATCAGGCATCAATTTTGATATTTTGTCTGTTACTGGATATATAATGGAAATGTGTGAGGTGGATATACTAAAATACCTTGGGATGTAAATGGTGAGTACAATTTAGATTGCCTAGTTGAGATGGATTGGGCAAATAAATATAAAATAGTTACCAAAATCACAAAAATGAAGCTTACGGAAAACTACCTAATATGGTGGTATAGGTGACAAAAAATACAATCTTTTTCAACATTGCTGTAGTGTGGTTGTGGTAACCTGTTACCTATGGCTTAATTAAGTTTCAGTGAAATAATGTCGTAAGTTCAAAATACAAAATATAGCTCAACATTGAAACTATAAGCATTTTAACCGGTTCGTTTTTTGATAGTTGTGGAGCACCAAGTTCACGAAGTCATAAAAGAAATCAGGGACCACTTATTCCCATTTTACATATCAACATTATTTCCCTAATGTGTTAGCAACACATATCCAAAATTTTAACGAAATCCGTTGATAGTAAGATTTCCAAAATGAAGTGAATTTCAAACATCAGTGATGTACCACCTTTTGGCTTATACCATTAGAAGCATGTACGCTTCATTGATACTGATGCCACCAATTGAACGAGAAGATTTGCCCCTTCATTTTGCATACCACTGTTTCTCATTTCTTCACAAAATGCAAAAAAAAAAATGCAATGGGTGTAGTACCCCCTTAAGCGAGTGTGTAGAAGAATTCAAATATCACAGATATACTTTTGTAGGTCCTATGATTCTTGAGTTTATATATTGTAAAGAGGGATGAAACAACAACACTTTTGAAAAGCGTACATAACTCATTAACAACAATAATCAAGCAAGTTTTCAAAGTATATGATTTGTATATGTATATATCGATGTAGATAATGAAAATCGTTTTTTTTTTTTTTTTCGACCAACAACAGTCTACCCTTAAGTGGAATTTTAGGCACAACCAACAAGTGCCCTCCCGTAAAATTCCCACCAGCAAACAAGGGCACGGAATATTAATTCTTATTAGAATGTCAGAGGAGGGAGCTCTCTATTTGCACAGAATTAACCAAAGGCAAAGGACACCAAGTGCGCCATTAGGCGAATCATTACGGTATGTCAATGTGGTTCTAAGAAATAAAGCAACGAATTGCGCACTATTGAAAAGGGGATTGTAAAAATCAGCAGGGAATTATTGATTAAATAAGCCCTTTTTTCTTGCATACTTCTTGTGCTTTGAGACTAGGCTTATAGTTCTGACAGTGGACAGTATTCTTTTATTTTACATGTTATATTTCAAACTAGCCACGGGACGTGTATAGCAACCTGCATCCGATGCCGACGGCACAGGTGCTAAGCCAAGTAACCAGACCTCCTAGAACTAAAACAGTGTCTGAAAATCACTAGCGTCATTTCCTCAATGAGAGTTTTGATAAAACTGCTGTTCTTTATTTCAACCATGAAAATTTGTTTCCTTTTTTTTTTCTTTGACTTTTTTTATATTTAGATATCGCTTCAGGCAAGAAAAAGGCAAAATAGACTTAAAGTCTGTCCACATAGAAGTACAAACCAAATCTGTGGCATCGAGGGTCGATGCTTTGTGTCACACGCACTACGTGTTAAAAAAAACCGCGACGCGTAAAGAGCGCGGTGCGCTCGGCAAGTACAAATCGCGCAGCAGTTGGCGCGCCAAAGAAGCATTTACACACGCATTGCACGGAAATAATTATTATTCTCATACCTCCAGTTTCCGAGGTCAATTTACTTTGTACTTCTATGCGGACAGACTGTAAATTTCATGCATCTGGAAATTTGCTTGTAGTCCGCAATTGCGCCAAAAGGACGTACCAACACAGAAGTATTACTTGTCAGTAGTAGCGACTACGGTGTCACTGTTTTTTTTTAATTATTCAACAATTATACCCAGTCTATCGTCTTAAATGAAAAGATAAATTTGCAGTGAATTCAACTTTTCCAGTTGAAATTCACACACCCCATATGGAAGACATAACCTTTAATAAATTCAATTCAATTCAATTTTATTCACAGGGTGTGAAGCTTCGAAGATTCCATTATGGCGTCATCCATCAGATAGCACCCATTTGGATTTAATGCCAACGCATAATCTGTCACCAATGTGTGTCACTATGTCGATCGGGACTGAGGGCGGTTCTTTTGTTTGTTGTGTTTTGACCTTCCCGCACCGTACGTCATGTGCACATTGTTATTTGTTAGAGAGATTGCGATTTCCAAATGTAGCATTGAACGTACGTGAAATCTATTCAAAATCCCGTCACAGGAGAGTGATTTTGAATAGATTCCACGTACGTATACTTACGTCATGTACGTTTACAAATCGCATCTCTCTGTTATTATGAATATCTCGTACACGTTTGAATGAATATTTCGATCGTAATACTCTACCGTTTCATTAAATAAAAACTACAGCACCTTAATCGGTGATCTTCGTAGGGTACTGTATATTAGTTTACTTAAAAGGGCATTTCGTGATCCACAGCCTCATCCCCCCACTTTTCTCAAAAAAAGTTGAAATTTTTATATCACTGGAAACCTCTGGCTACATAATGTTTATATACAAAATATTTCTTGCAGATTAATTCGTTTAGCGAAGATATCGTGAAATCTGAATTTCGTTATGGTGCACCAGAACGAAATTACAACGCATTGTCTATGTGTAATACACATAATCATGCATAACTTGCGAACGCAAAATCGGAATCAACTGACATTTTGGGAATAGGTTTTTTTCGTGGATATCTAATGAAAAATGACATAAATAGAGGATGCTAGGATCACGAAATACTCCATTAAGTACATTTATATTATAATCGTATAAAATCAGAATTTTGTAACGTTGAGGGTGGCTAGCTCCTTATGTTATTATGGCGTTAACAATAGATAAAAAACAGTAACAGTAAACAACATTTTAAATTTTGAAATGACACAAAAGTTAAACACACAACTATAAAAAAACCAAAATCTTAGATTTCAACTGAAATATTATTTTGCTCTAATTTACAATAATTACTAACAAAGGTAACTCTTCAAGATTCCCGGTAAGAAATCGTACGTGATGTACGTGATGCTTTGACTTTGGCAAGTAGACACGCCTATTATTAATAACTTTATTATATTTTGGTAATAATTATGGAAGTATTATAATCATAGCTGGGTCGTGACTTGATGCGGTTTTATACTTACTATGATTGTATGTGTAGATAGGGATATCAATACCAACATCCATGCAAACTACCGACAAGGCGTAACGAAATTAAGATAATGGATTTTCTTAATAAAAACCACATGAGCCGGTATCTCGAAAAAAAGACCCTATGGGCCGGTTTCTCTGAACATGGCTAATGGCCAGTCTTCCTAAGTCATCAGGCCCAATTATTCCTATATACCAGTGCTTACATTGTACATCACTTACGAAGATAAATCGGTACAATGGATCCACATTGGTAGGGCTAGCCTGCTGGGTTAGGAAGCCTGACCACTAGCCAAGCTTCGAGAAATCGGACCTGTGTGATCTTAAGGTGGGTCGGATGGCAGGAGCCGGAACTAACACACTGTAGTGTACTTCTTAATATTAATACATTGATCTTTTAGAAAATTAGTCAAATCGTATATTTATATTTCGATATGTCTTGCGGGCTTATAATTGAGGGTAATATTGAATATAGAGCATATAATAGGTCTATATCACAAACGAACGTTTTGGGTGTTTTCCAAAAAAAAAAAAATCATGCCCTATGGGCGGAAACGACACCCCTTATATCAAGCCTTGGGATCTGATAGAACCCATACCCATCCTCTTGTGTATCAGGTTTGAGTGCAAGAACGACAAGGTCATACTTCCCTCGATCCGGCCCGTCTTAAGTATAAGCCAACCGGACACACCTTTAAAAATAACAATTTATAAGACAAGGTATTATTAAGCTATTAAAAATATTTTAATAGTTAAAACTATTTCAAACTGTTGTGATTTGGTAGTTCACAGCATCTTGTGAATGGTAGTGAATTTTGGCAAAAACTGCATTGCTCAATTCATAGCGAGCGTGTAGAAGAATTAAAATATCACAGATATACTTTTGTAGGTCCTGTGGTTCTTGAGTTATGTTGTAAAGAGGGCTGAAACAACAACGCTTTTGTAAAACCTACATAACTCAATAACAACAATAAATTAAGCACGTTTGCAAAGTATAGTATTTGGAGAATGAATTTTTGCAAAACATCAAGGTGTTATTTTTCAATAATATATTGATCTAGATAATGAAAATCGATTTTTTTTTTTGGTTGCTTCGACCAGCAACACCTCGTCTACCCTTAAAGATTCAGTGATCCCAGCGCAAGTGTAAATAAATTAAAATTATTTATAAGTTGCTTAAGGGAAGGGGTATGAACGTTTGGACAGTATTTATTGTGGGACATTAGAGCACATCAGACATATCGAATGGCCTTCTGATATTAAATGATTTTGATTTTTTGAAATTCGCAATGTAATACACATTTTATGGCAAATTATTAAAAATTGATATTTTTGAAATTTAACAGTAGTCGAAGTAAACTTTATAAATCTGATGATTTCTACCTAAAGTGTATGTAGGTGGGATGAAAAGCCGACGATCAATTGAAAAATTTGACCTTTCGTATTGAAGATATGGATTTTTTTTTCCCCAAAACACCAAAAAAAATTAGGTCTTTTGGGGAAAAAATCCATATCTTCAATATGAAAGGTCAAAATTTTCAATGATCGTCGGCTTTTCCTCCCAGCTACATACACTTTAAAACTATATCATTAGATTTATAAAATTTACTTCGAGGACTGTTATATCTCCAAAATGTGAAAAATATCAAATTTTAATAATTTGTCATAAAATTTGTATTATATCGTGAATTTCATAAAATTTGATATCAGAAAGACATTCTTCGTATTCAGAATGCAATTCGATAGGTCTGATGTGCTCTCATGTCCCACAAAAAAAGCTGTCGAAACGCTCAAAACGCTCATTCCAGTTCCCTTGAAAGAGAAGGATAAGTCATTCAAATTGTCATTTGGTATTTTTGAAATGAAATATTTTGAAGAAAAAAAAAAACACGAAGAAAACAGCAGTATTGATAATGTTGAAGCTCCATTCAAATACATGTAGGCCTATAGCTAATTTTTATACTGTCAGTATCTACATTACAGATTCATGTAAATGCCTTATTTTGTCTTGAATACACGGCTTTCGGCTGAACCAGTAGCAGGTTATGTTAGCACATCTGCGACTATAACAAAGGTACCAAAATCTGAATGTTGATGATTATTATGATCGTCGGGATGAGCAATTCACTGAATGGGCCTTTAAGAAAGAAAATTAATATTTTTATAACATTCTAATCAAAGAAATGTTATCAGTAATAAAATACAAAAACGACTTAAATTGAAATGTTGGCACTGTGCTACTTTTAAACATGCAATTGCCGTTCAAAAGACTGACATAATGCAATTGTATAGGCAAATTCATTTATTTGCTGTATTTACGACTTAATCTGAAATGTTGGCTACGTTTGCATGTATTATAATGTCAAATAAGCTATATTGCTGCACAAAACTTAGGCCCACACAATACTATTGTATTATAATCATAAACAAACTTGTTGTATTGTATGTATAATAATGTTTAAAACAGATGTTGCAATAAATATTTTGATGTTACAATAGCATAAACACATAATACAATGCGATCGTGTCGTACACAATGGCGAAAATGTTCATATGTGACCCCGATCTTTGACGACCTAACAATGAGCCAAAATAGTATCATTTCCAGGGGGCATACTTCGGAAAAACCCTTTTAGCAGTTACATAGCTTGAAAGTTGACTTCAAAGTTGTGAAGTCTGCGTTTTTGTACCCGACACATTAGAATGTACAAATGTATTGGGGTTATTGACCTATAACTGAAAGGTTTGTTTGCTATTGGATGAGCAAGAAAACATAATCAATTTGTAAGCGTTCTTTAGCAAATTCCATAGTTCATTGAATTTACAATTGTGTGACAAAACAGGCGAAAATAGTAACTTTTTGCACAAGATTTGCAATTTAAAAAGAATTGGCCATTGCTCATTCTAATAACGCTAGTATATGGACAATGTGCTTTTTCATTTAATGACACAAACTTGAGGTTTTAACTTTTAAAACCTACATTATGGTCAAAAAATGTGCTTGGATAGGTAGTTTTCAACAGATTTTCCACATTCGCTTTGCTATAAACATTGAATTGCGTTATCTGTTGGCCTAGTGGGAAAAAAGTGTTCTTAGGGGGAAGTGTTAGCTTTCGTTTGATATAAAAAACAAATTCTGATTGGATGAAGGGAACACTTGAGGTTTTGAGAAAACCCCAATCACAGAGGCCTATTTTCCAGCTAGAATCTCACACAGCTCTATGATGCTATGCACTCAACCGTGTAGTGTAATGAAACACTGTGTTGATTGATTCACTGCTAGCTTGGACGAAATTGTGTGCTCAGGTGTATCGAGGTGCAAACTGTGCATAGATGGTTGATAAGAGAATCGTTTTTGTGGTAAACCCTTTCCATGTAACGAAAAAGGACAGAAGATGAACAAAGAAGTCATTTGGTACACCCGAGATTCGAACCTTGGACCCCTCACGTGTCAAGATCACCGACCGGTAGCCACGGGGGTTTCGCTGGCCCGACCTGCGATGCAGTATCTGCCTTATAATTAATTCACAGATAACTGTCTTCTTAATAGGGAGGGCAACATCAATGGACCGATTATATCAATATCCTGTAGTATATAGGTTACGTAATAAGGTATTGTTGGATGCCGATTAGAGGGTAATGACTGCGCATCAGTTGTTCAAGGTTAGCAACTATTTTAAACTGTTGCGATTTGGTAGTTCACAGTACCTTGCGAATGGTAGTGAGCTTTGGCAAAAGTTATATTGATCATTCTTGTAGGTCCTGTGTTCTTGAGTTATATGTTGTAAAGAGGGCTGAAACAACAACACTTTAGTAAAACGTACATTACTTATTCACAACAATAAATCAAGCAAGTTTTCAACGTATATGATTTGGATTTTTGGATGCTTCGACCAACAATAGATCGTGTAGACTTTAAAGAGGTATTGTGAAAAATCTAAACATTTGGGCTGGCTTTGAATATCTTGCATGAGCCCCGAAGGATATTCCGATGTCCAAGCAAAATGCTTAGATTAACCGCGCATCGCGTTCGCGTTTTAGCAAATAAATTAAAAACTTCAACTCACATTGAATTGATAAGAACAAGGTTCAGTATAATTTGATAAATCTCAAGTTTATTTCTAAAGCACATTCGGTAAAATTATTTGCAAAAAATAGCATTTGATCTTAAATTTATACATATTTGTACAATAAATGAACATACATATAAATACCCCAGTATTGCAATCATCGAACCAATAACAGGTATCAAAGTTGCATCTGAGTCCATAGGAGTCAACTTTCTTTAATAAACACATGAATAGCCTACTATAATTAAAGACAGAGATAAAAAGAATTTATCGCGTCTGATGTCACAGTCAATTACGATCCTTGATTGGTTTACACAGGTTAATCAGCTTTTCTAGGCATTGTGGCGCACGGTTATAAATCCGCGTTCAGCAAGTCATCATCATGACACTTGTAAACAAACCGTGCTCGAGTTTGATTGACAGATGACGCCAGACGCGATAAATTCTCTTTATCTTTGCCTTTCATTATATTTTGTTTTAGAGTTGACTCCTATAACTCAGATGCAACTTTTAAAACAGCCTCTTTTCTTACATAATGAACGCAATTATGTGTGACGCTATACATTGGTTTAAGACTGCACAAACTATTTTACATTTTTACATTTCGTAAAACTTTTTTTTCATTTATTCAAAGAGCGTTTAATAGGGCGGCATTTATAAAACAATCATGGCTTCACCTATCATCATACTCCATTATTTTACACTAAGGCGTTTTAACGCTCTTATATTTCAATGTATAAATTAATTGAATTTGCTGGTCATTATAATAGCATGTTAAGCCCAATAGTTAAACCTGTCAACAAACGTATTATTAAAGTAACAGGTGAGATCCGTCTAATTTCCTTTCCATTAATTAGCACCAGTTTAATGAAACTTTATGCGACTTGCAAGACGTTCATGAACTTTTGGAACCACTTGAATAGCAGACGATACAGAGTTTGCAAAATGTATAGTTTTCTTTGCCGCCTAAAAGATTATCTGTTCAAAGCCACACTACTGTGAAACCCCTACACTGAATGGGCTATTCCATTTAAAATCCGCACTACCCCTGTGAAAGAGCTTGGAAGATTTAGCCGAGGTCTTCCTCAGAGTGAGTATGAATGGAATAGACAATTGGGTAACTTCCATTTGAAATACTTACTCCAGTTGTGGAAGATATTATATAGGTTGAGCCATGATATAGAAGGAGTATGGGTTTCAAAATGAGTAACCCTGACCAATTGCATTTGAAAAACATACTCCCCCTGTGGAAGATAATTTCCAAACTCGTCCACAGGGGGAGTGTGGATTTCAACTGGAATAGCCAAATTAACAATGAGGTGAGTTGACGTAGCACTCTCCAATGTAACAAGAAAAATAATTGTCGATTTATTACAAACTATTCAACCCCAATTTTCTTTTTTGGGATAATCTAGTTGAAATCCATCTGCTATGGAAGACATGACCCTCAAATCACCAAATACCTGAAAGTGGTATCAGTGTCATCGAAGTTGGAACAGAATATAGTAAACTGCATTATAATCTTTGTAATTTAAATTTAATATTAATCTGTGGATGTTGAGAAACAAACCAATGATTAAAATGTTCATTGTTTCATAACCATGGAGACAATATAAATATTCAATTAAATATTAACGAAAAGGTCAATTTTTATTTCCTATTGGCACTGAACCATTGCTCCTACTCAACTATTTACACATCATATCAAAATAAACGAACACATTTTTTTCAAAACAATTACAAAGTTTTTTGAAAACTTTTATAAGAATTTCGTTCTCCAGCGCAGACATTTACATCAATGCAAATTTACATCATCAAGTAGCATAAAAATACTAAACAGTTTAATTGAAATTCGATAAGTACTCCCTTTACAAATATCGTTGCCTTACCGTTAGAACAGTACGCGTGTAAAGTGAAACATTCACATGAAAATTTTGGTGATTCCAATCCAAGCATTTTGGAACGACATTGTGTCAAAGATGTTCAAGGAATAAACAAAAGACACTCAGACACGTTTACCATGTTTGAAAGGCCCATTCAGTGATTAGCTCATCCAGACAATCGTAAAAATCAATACAAATAAGAGTTTGGTACCTTTGTCTTTATCATAGATGTGCTAGCATAGCCTGCTAATGGTTCAGCCGAAAGCCGTGTATTTAAGACAAAATAAGGCATTTACATGAATCTGTAACACCTGCGCTGGAATCACTGGATGTGCCTTTAACCTGTTACGGACCGACAATATGTCTGGTATATCAGTATATTATTCAGCGAAACTCGCAACCCGAGAATATGTCGGATCTGTTTCATCAACGTTCAAATTCGGTAAATTACCGTATGTAGGCCCGTATTCGTCCGATAATCCGGTTTCCGGTTCCATCGGCGTATTTGCGTAAATTTTCTCACCTGGTCCAGAATACATGTGACCTTTTACTCTCTGGACCGTTTCTTCTTCGTCTTCAAAACTACTATTATCCCAAGATGACTGGTCCCATTCTATATCGTCATTAAAGTCATCATCATTATTATCATTATAGTCTTGTGATAATAAATGCTTTTTAGTGTCTGATATTTGTCTTTTAGCATTTTGATGAGAATTCATATTATCACGTTTACTACAAGTGCTTGGCTTTTTCGCAGGTAGCGCATAAATGGCGTCATTTTCTTGCTCTTCATTGAGTTTATTTTCATTATCGACGCCATTTTGTTTTTCATCACCGCCACTCTCCGAGAACGTCTCTTCTCCTGATGTGGTGAAGGGTTTTAGTATAAGCTGGCGGAGGATTCAGGAATGTCGTTGGATTTTGATGCGTATTGCGTGTATTCGTTTTCAATTGGTTTGACATCATCAAGCTTACATTGCCATTCTGGTGGAGGCTGATTTACAACCACTTCAATTGTTTGTAGACGCAGCGACATTCTCGCAGCTGCGCGCTCCTCCGCTGTTAATACGGCTCCACCATTCGCATCATAGGATTTCTTACTGTACCGTAATTCCGAAGCGAACTTATTTTTGTTGAGCATTTTTCGCCTAAATACAACAAAATACATGATTCCACCGAAGATGATGAGTAAAACAATTAACACACACACAGACGCAGTTGCAGGCACAATGCTGCTTTTCGAAGGTGAAGAATTCTCGGTATGTTGGCTGCCATTATCGTTGTGATCAAGGGAGGTAATGGTGGTAGGTATTCCATCATGAACAGAGATTTCAACGTCCTTAATTCTTGGTTTGTACAAACGAGTATTTTTAGTCGTAAAAGCTTTTCTAGTTCTACGTGTTGTTGCCTGACGCGGCGTTGTTTTTACTTTTGCACTAGTAGGACGTGGTCTTTGCGTTCGTCTATACGATCTAGTAGTTTCACGAAACACGGGACGATTTGTGATTTTCGGAATTGGTGTTGTTTGTGGTAGCGTGTTATAACCTGAAACAATCACATAAGCCGTTGCGATCTCCTTCTGACTAATTGCATTCATCACAACACATCTTACCGTAGTACCATTATCAGCCGTCCTAATATTCTTGATAATCAAAGTGGACGCCGTTAGATCACGTGGCTCTGCCTTTACTTCATATCTCCCGCCAGTTCTCGACACTTTCGAACTGCTCCCATAACCCACCAGCCATTTGATTCTGTTCACAGGTGGCGAGGCTACTGCGGAGCATCGGAATGCTGCGTTGCCACCGACTGATACTTTATTAAAGTGTGGATTTAAGTTTGGTTCTAATGGTACTTGAAATGGAACAATACTACAATTTAGTCCATTCGCTTGATTAATATCTGCACCTACGGTACACGTAAACGGTACGTAATTATCAAAATCATCAACGATGTAGTGTAACTTCAATGCTCCATCCGGAAGAGTCTGTACTGTCGATATCGGCTGATCTCCGCGCCACCATGTCAAAGTGGCGCTCGTTAAACTCGGCGGGGCTCTGCATATGTAATTTAATAGAGCACCACTGTGTACATGCTGCGGATATGTTTGACAAGATACACCCTCTCCTGGTGGTAGAACGGTCACTCTAGCGACTTGCGATTTAACAACGGAGCCACGGCTATAGCCTACGCAACGATAATCACTCTCGTCCGCGTTCGCCGCACTTTGAATGCGCAGGTTATACGTATTTCCAGCGCCGACTATGGATAATCGTTCTGCTTCAGGAGCTTCTCTTCGTATTTGCTTGTAACTGCTCAAAGCCACATTGTTTCCTGGCGCTTCTTCTTTATACCAAACCACATACGCTTGACTTGTGCTTTCCACAACACAATTTAATATAAAGGTCTCTCCTTCATGAACCCCTATACTCTCAGGTTGTTCAACAATAGATAATGCTGCAGCTAGATTATATATTCCAAACAATGTGATGAATACTATTTCCAAGCTTCTGCAAAGTCTCGCAATTCCAGTTGACCATTCCATATTTTAAAAATCCACGATGAATCAAGATAGAGTGGTTTTAAAGTTAATGCAATGTTATTGGCATTTAAGCCACCCAATCCTATATGTACCGACTAGACTTAGCATTGTGACTGAGTGAGTGATTGCAGTGACTAAAAGCTAAGCAACTCCAGACTCAGGGCAAAGGAAATACCAACTCTGCCACAAATCTATTGACAACATCCTTTTTGTATCAGCCTATACCCTTAACCTGCTACAAAGTATTAAGCGTCCGTCTCTTCTACATGATTAAATGGCCAGCTTAAAATTAAACACTGTTTATCTTCCATAGTCATGGCATCCTTCTAAAAACACCGTATTGCTTCTCTACTTCCATGAGTTAAGCTTACAATTTTTACAAATGAGACTTGGTGAAAAGTTCAGCAAGGCTACTTTAATCAAGTCCGCTCTGGGTATCCATGAGACATTGGAGAATGTCGTTTTCCGTGAACAAGCAATTTTACATTGCTAATAAGTTAAACTGTGGCTTGCCATACGTGCCCATTTATTACAGATTAGTCTGCATTAACTACAGGTTTGTTTTTTTAAATATAATAACAAACCAAACCAGTTTTCACAAAAGTACGGGAACGTGTCGAAATTTTGTTTTTTTAAATGATACATTTTTGATTTTGCTCCTATGTTCTTTGGATATCAAACCTCGCTGAGTACTACCTGCTGATCGGCTACAAGATAGACAAATATAATTTACTGAGCCAATAGGGCTGAAGAGGCTTGAGTTTAAACATTTAGAAACTGTATTTTAATTGATCACTAATAGATGAATATAAACTGAGCTCAAAAATAAACTTTTTCACAAGGTCACATCTTAAAATCCTATCCATAAAAATGGGCCAAAATTACACACAGGGTTATTTCAAAACTCTACTCCTAACACATGTCAGTAACCAAGCAGTTGTGCAACTGACACAACAACAAAATGCACTGACATGGAACAGCTTTCTGGATCACATTCACAGCCCAATAATTGGCACCCAGCACAAGAAATCTGTGAGAATGATTACAAGATCCTTGCACACATGATAATTCCCAAAGAGTAAGTGGAATAGACCTGTTTCATGAAAAAAGTGCATGTAAAGCAGAAAGCAGCACCGTTTTATCATCTGTGCAAGAATATTGTGTGCATTCTCACAGATTTGTTGTGCTGGGTGCCAAATGTTGGGCTGTGAAAGTGGTAAAGGAAGCTGTCCCATGTCAGTGCATTTTTCTGTTATGTCAGTTGGACAACTGCTTGGTTTCTGACATGTGTTTTGAGTAGAGTATTGAAGTAATCCTGTGTGTAATTTTGGTTCATTTTGATGGACAGTATTTTAAGATATGACTTTGTGATTCACAAGTTGTAAAAAGTTGTAAGTTTCTTTTTGAGCTCAGTTTATCAGGTATTATTACACAATCAGAAACACTCTATGAAAACCAGCAATGAATTCCACAGAGCACTGAATTCCACTGAATTTCACTGCGCTTTTTTTGAATGGAGATAAAGGATAACCGTAGAAGTGACGCAATAAGAGGATCAACTACCATAGCAATAGATGAATACAATTTTTGAACGTATCGCCCTGCACTACAAGCAGGTTGCACTCGCCACCTGTGTATGTCTGCAATCATAGATTGAATACAATATCGCTCTTTTCAAAGATACTAATCTAACAGGTGCGAGTGATCAGCACGATCCAGGTCTTTATCCCTGTTCTTTGTCATCTATGGTTCAATGCATAGGTACTACGTGAACGTTGTAGTGCAGGACGATATAGGGATAAGGTTAGTGTTAGAGCTATGATTAAAGTCATGGTTATGTTTAGGGTTAGGGTTATGTTTAGGGTTATGATTATATGGCTAGAATAGGTCATTATACGTTAAGGATTAGGTTAAAGTTTACAGTTAGGGTAGAGTAAGGATTATTAGGGTTTATTCGCCGATCGCACGGTCATCCCAAACCGAGACTATACCCGCAAAGTCCGCCTGTCAAACGCGTTGCAAAAGCCTTTTGCCACGTTGCTAGAAAAGCGCACATGCTTTTGCAGGGAGGACCTCGTTTTGGTATCAAGATGGCGGATCCGTAAATAACGACTCTTAATCAGGTTTTGGGACTAATGCCCCTTCAGGCTATGTAAGAACACGTAATTGACCCGTAAGAAGTATTTACCCGCGCAGACTGAGCGTAAGAGGATAACAAAAAAGACAAATCAAAGATTACCGCAAGACAAAGATAATTGATTGTTCCGTATTTAATTTGAGATGATAATATCATTATCGAGGTTAGCATATTAATTTTGTGATCTGATAGACATTATTGCTATCTTTGCATTTAGTTTAAAATCTTGACACCAATCTTTTGGATGTAAAGAAAGTCTTAACGATATAATTTTTCGTTACTCAAAATACATACACGAATATTATTCGCCCTGTCAGTGTGACAGCGATTTTGCTGGAGAGGCATTTTGGTGTTTCAAATTCTTTACTTATTTATTGTTTTTTAATCAACTAAAACTGATTGCTTCCAATACTTGTAAAATGTGTACGTTGACCTTTGAACTACATTTCCATTAAATTTATATTTGCAGTGTATCGCACCTTCGAGTGTAAAGAAGGAAAGGGGTCATTTGTGTGATAAAATCCGTTTAGAACTATTAAAAAAAGGGGGTCATTGTGCGACAGCAAAACAAAAAAGGGGTCATTTAAGGAGCTGGAAAAGAGAGGTCACTGACACTGGCCGCACATCCCCGTTACCCATTTTCAGTGAACTTCAGTGAGTACCCCGGTCAAGTTGATTTCCACACAGCTCTCCCTTCTAAGGGACCGTTCACAAACACTTGTAAGGGGGGCCTGATGCAAAAAGGGGGGCCTGAAAATTGTTGACCCTCTTAAGGGGGGCCCTGAAAAAAATGACCACAAATTTTCCTGGAAAAATTGAGTTTATATGCTTTTCTATGGGGTTGACCCATAATTTTCATGTCAAAAAGGGGTGGTGTTTCAAATTCTTTACTTATTTATTGTTTTTTAATCAACTAAAATTGATTGCTTCCAATACTTATAAAATGTGTACGTTGACCTTTGAACTACATTTCCATTAAAATATTATTTGCAGTGTATCGCGCCTTCGAGTGTAGAGAAGGAAAGGGGTCATTTGCGTGATAAAATCCGTTTAGAACTATTAAAAAAAGGGGGTCATTGTGCGACAGCAAAACAAAAAAGGGCTGGAAAAGAGAGGTCACTGACACTGGCCGCACATCCCCGTTACCCATTTTCAGTGAACTTTATGCAGTGAGTACCCCGGTCAAATTGATTTTCACACAGCTCTCCTTCTAAGGGACCGTTCACAAACACTTGTAAGGGGGGGCCTGATGCAAAAAGGGGGGCCTGACAATTGTTGACCCTCTTAAGGGGGGCCCTGAAAAAAATGACCACAAATTTTCCTGATTATTTTTTTTGCATCAAGCCCCCCCTTACAAGTGTTTGTGAACGGTCCCTAATATCATGTACTATCTGTGGTATACATTCCCTCGTTTCAAGTTATGAGCAGATGAGTTTTCGTTTCTCTTTTGTTCAGAAACCAAAAATCAGGGGATTAAAAAGAGGGGCAGAACTTGTCTGCAATCATAGGCTCGGCCAACTAAACCATGCTTTCAAATGTATATTGCACTGCGAAATTTAAAAACTTCCCTTGCATACTTTGATCAAGGTAACTTAAACCCTGATATTTTGCGGTCACACGATTATGTAACAAACTGAAATGAAAACCAAAACTGCTTTCTACAGGTTGAAATGAAAACCAAAACTGCTTTCTACAGGTTTTAAGTTTCTAACAAAGGGTACGGACAAAGGTATCGATAATGACGTCAGTCAAGAGCTTAGGCATGATAATAAGAAACCACGTGACCAAAACCAATCCTGAAACTCAAACCTTGAAATGACCGACTGAAAATGAGTCCTTTTGTTGAGAGCGCTTTAATACGTAATTTTGGAAGTTCAAATGGAGACATGCACCCATTCAGGTAACTCGCATAGTCCATTTAACCATTCTATAATCACTACGGGTGAGAGAGGTCCTCTGAATTTATTCTATAGATTTTTTTCAAGACAATATTCTGGCAAATCGCCACCGCCTGGAATTGAGCCAGGGACATCATGAACCAGAAGCGATTACATTGGCCACTGCTCCACACGCTGACCCACCTGGATCCAATGATCTACAAGCTTTGATCCGGGTTAGAAGAACGTGTATGGATAGCCTTAATCAGTCCTTAAATTGAGTCTGTCAATGGACATGGTCATGATGGTGGATGTACATGTATTGACATCCCCCTTTCATCAAGTGGTAAGATGTTAACGGCAGTTTCAGCCCACTGTTTCAGCTCAAAAAAGTTCATTGAAATGTTTGTCAAGGGTTCAGTTACGGATTCTGTTAGTAGTGTTAATCTCACTGTTGATGAATGGATCATTAGCATGATTAGCGAATGACCAAGTAAATAATGAACAACATGAACGAGGTTTTTGAAGTTTCAAAAATAATTCAATTCATGACCATTCCTCACTCTCTCCCCTCCCCTCCCCCCTCAATTTATAAACATTTTTTTTTTGCACTGTCGCTGGGATCACTGAATGGGTCTTTAATCACTCGAATTTGTAAAATCATTGATAAACATGTTTAAAAAAAGTTTTATAAATGTTTCACCTTGTTCACAAGTACAGTGTGGTATGTTTTAGGGTTTAGGTTTAGTCTTATTCCGGAGTCACAGATGCACAGGGAGATATTCCAGTTGACATCTATACACCCTGTGGAAGCCATAACCTTTATCTCCCACTCATTGAATGCAAATTTCAAATGGGGTTAACTGAATGGACGTCTCCATTTGAAATCTACACCCCCTGTGTTGGAGAATAAGATCACCTTTAAGGTTTAATAGGAGGGACGGGAGGGTGTATGAAATTTGACCGTAATAGCACCATTTCTGTAGTTATTGTCAATTCATTTTAGGCCAAATAAAAAATAAACATGTTTCACGTCCCCTCCCGCTTCCTTTTTTGAGGTTTCTTCAATTATATCTTTATTTTTTGAAATTCAGTGCTAACTTTTCAAAAAATATGTCTAGGAAGTAGACATGCTTTCTATAGCCTTGCTAAGGCTAATGAAAGTCAATGTTATGTTTAGCGTCACCCGCCCGCGTTTGGATTTTCTGGCCGCGTTTGTGATGCCAAAATCCCAAAACAGTTCATTATTTTGTATTTTGTACACAATTAGTTTCCAGTGGGGACACAAGCACAAATGCCAATGATAAATCAACCTATTCCAACATAAAAAAGAACTAAAAACAAGATTCTGTTATCAAATTGAACTATAATTGGCCATTACCCCAAGGAGGGCTGGTTTGGGACCAATAATGTGGACAGTCATTTAACAATTTATGGCCTTTTAACTGGTAAGAAAGCTGGTATAAATCCCGGTGGGTTCAGTCTTCACTGACAATGTGTACGCATGATGGTTCCAATTAGGGGTACTTTTCAAGAAATGTCCGCGGAATTTTCGAGGACAAAATTGTTCGCGATTGTCCAAATTAGGGGTGTTTTGGAGCAAGATTGTCCTTGAAATGAAAAATGTATTTCTAGGACTTTTGTCCGTGTTTTACCGCTACAGTTTTCGTTATTGTCCTCATTTCCCCGTGAAATGGGGGTAAAAATTCAAAAGCATCCTTAAATGGTAAAAATAGGGGTATTTATTTCGAAAAAATGTCCTTGATTCCTCGTGATAAGGGGTGAAATGAAAATGCGTCCTCAAAATGATAAAGATAGGGGAGGTATTTGGGGGCAAATTGTCCTTGATTTTGCGCAAAATAGGGGGTAAAATTGCTGCAAATGTCCTTGATTCCCCGTGAAATAGGGGTCATTTTCAAATCCTGGAACGGTCATACGTCCTACCTTTAAATACAAGCTGAACCCACCGGGGTATAAATACCTGGATGGTGAAAAATATTTGTAATACAAATGTGTTGGTTCATATGCCTTCAAAAAAGGCCTACTGTTGATTAGAGTTGTTTTAATAGAATATTGGAGGGTATATAGTGCGACAAGTGTTGATGAAGTGGCTGCTATTTTGTAATTAATGAAACGTTGCAAAATAATGAATAATGAATAATGAAAAAGTTGCCTCATTGTGGTTTGAAAAAAATGTTACGCTAAACATAACATTGACTTTCATTAGCCTAATACAAGAAACACTTTTGGAAGGTTATGTAATAATTAGAGGGGGTACCTCTCAAAACAACAAATAAAAAGATGCCTCCTTCTTTTTCCATGCATTATTGTTTAGGGGTATAGGGTAGAGTAAAAAATAGAAAATAAAAAGGCCCCTCTTCCTACTTTTTTTTCAAAAACCCGGACGTGAAACATGTTTTTTTAATTTTATTTGGCCTAATACAGAACAGTGTTTCTTGTACTGTCATAATGTATAGGGTTTCTTGTATTACACATTTCACTCAAAATAGCCCATCTGCCAACATATCACTTCACACCAGTCTCATGGACACTAGTACTTTATCCAATATCTGTGATCTCTCTTGGTGTGCTGCACCTTTTATAGGGTGTCGTAAAAAGATAAATAAATGACTATGAAATGGTCAGTGGCGTCACATTCAAGCGGTGAAAGTCAAAATTTTCGCGCGCTTTCAGCACAAAATTAGTCATTTGAAAGATCAATTCAAGACCGAAATTCAACTTCATTGTAACCAAATTTCATTATTAGTGTTGTTTGTACAAATTTTCGCGCGCTCAGCGCCTAATTGTTTGAAAAATGGGTGGGGCGCCATTGTTCATCATTGCCCCGGGCGCCACAACCCCTAGCTACGCCACTTGAAATGGTTCTCCGTATTGTGGATGAGCCAGATGTTGGGAAGTACCAAAGAAAACGTTTAAATATCGGGTTATATAAACTGTATAAATAAAACGTTTTAATAAGATTCAGAAAACATTTTTGAAAACAAAATAATGTTATCAAGTGTTGACAAAATATTGTGCCCAAAACTGCCCCAAAATATTTTGCAATAACATTTTTACAACATGTTATGAATGTTATTGTAGTGTGTTTTCTTATAAAACGTTTTAAAAAATGCTTTCATCATGAAAGCATTTTTTTGTTTTCAAACATCTAAAATGTTATTACGCGTGTGACCAAAACCAAAACGCCTTTATTTTGCTGGGGAATTCCTAGCCTATTGGTAGCTATATACAAGACATAAGAATAATTGTTATAAAGCAATCTTTTAAAGCACCCTGTTTATTGATGACACCAACAGAACCACGGTGAAACGCTATTTCCGTTCGTCTTTGGCAGATTTCCTTTTTCGATACCAGAGGGAGTACTCTGTAATCCACAACAAGTAACTCCCTGATTGCAATTTTATTTATATCACATGTTTGATATAAAATTGGATCGATTGAGCCCATATTTATTGTTAGAGCCATATATATGATGCGTTTTTACAAATATTGGAGCAAATATTTTAAAACTCATACCGAGATCAATAAATGTCGGTCGTACCTCATTTAATTATATTATTTATTAATATGTTTTGGATCCAATATTTTCACACACTTGGATTCATCAAAACATAATAATGATCCAAGTTGTTCCAAAAAACCCTGGTCCAAAAGTACCGAGAATTCAGCCCTGAGGAAAGGGTGAAGGGTGGGGGGTCCTCTCCTGGTTGAAGATGAACGGGGATGTGCCATGGTTTAAGGTTTTAGAGTATCTTTTCAGTGATCTTGGTGTATCGATGAATGGGTTTTCAGTGAAGACCAATGCGTCACTTTGGGCAAATGTGGATGCTATTTGGCTGCTTTTTTGTCAAAATTAGTATACTGAAAAAGTAGTTAAAGTCAGCATTCGAAAGTCTGCGTGGAATATGCAGTTTTTTTGAAGACCTCCCCGGAGGAAATTCGGCCCTAAATATATTAAAGCCTGACAAACACAAAAATGCTTACAAAACGTTATAAACCTGCTGGAAACGGGTTCTGGTTTTGGTCAAACACTTAAATGTCACGGATTATATAAAGGTCATGAAAACGTTTTAAAATGTTTAAAAAACAAACAAAAAATGTTTTTTAAAAATTGTTTTTGCAGTGCATGCTGTGACAATCAAGTCATATCATCGAGATCACTAATTTCAAGTTATGCATTCATTGCATTTGGAAAACACATTTTCTCATATCTTTTATATAAACCAATATCAATATTATGAGCAAACTCATAATGCTTAGACTTGTGCCAAGTGTGCAAAATTGTATGGTTTGCCCGGCCATTTCCCCTCAAACTGTACAAAAATCGCCACAACTTGCAGTGGTGGTGGGGGATTCCACCACCATTTTTATTCCACCAGTTCCCCCCCCCTCTCTCTCTCTCTGTAAGAAAAAAGATAATAGAAAAAGAAAATTCTAATATTTTGGACGAAAATCCGTCCTATTTTGGACGAAAATCCGTCCTATTTTGGAAGAAAATCACCCATTTTGGACGGAAATTGCCATTTTTAGGACTTTTTAGGAATTGATGCAATTTACGTAACTAAAACGAGGTAAAAGACTAATTACAATAAACACCAAATTAATCAACAAGTTTGGCGATTTACAACAGAAGTCAGGTCAGTGGCGTAGCCAGTGCCCCCCGCTCGTCATGGCCGTCGGTTCAGACAAGGCCGTCGGTAGACGGAAGGCGTTGGTGAAAAAAATTAGGCTAACAATAGACTATTTTTTACCCCAAAAAAGGGGAGAATTATAAGAAAATTATGAAAAATTGTTAATGAAATTGAATTTTTTTTGCTCTTCACTTTTTCAAACCATGCAAAAAAATGTTGGGTCAACAAATCACAACTTCCGTCGGCAAAAAATATTTCCGTCGGTACATTTACAAGTTGTGCCTCCTCGGTTCCAAAATCCTGGCTACGCCACTGAGTCAGGTGAAGTTCAAGATCGCACTTAATATAACATTCTGGCTGCATGTATTTTGTCACTTAACGATACACTATAGCCAATCAGTTATCGGTAATTAAGCGGTCTCCCTTTAGGCTATTGGGTTCAACTAAAATAACAGATTTAATTACTGTGTAAATTGCTGCAGTGTCCTTAATGTCCCGGTTCATTTCAAAACATAGTTTGAGTTTAACAAGGAAATTAAGCATTATGGCCTAAATAACCTCAGGTTGATACAAATCAGGTACAATCATGATTACTTACTTTTACACTCAAAATCCGTCAAATGATATCAGGTTTTAACAGCCCTTTTCTTATTTTTTCACGGCAGTGAAATGATGCCACTTGCACTCACATCTCATATGCACAGTTCATCCCTTACATACCCTGTGTCTTGAATATCTATATAGCCCACCAACCATGTGCTTTAAGAGGCTAGGACATATGTCCTAATATCTCATACCCTAGTTTGTATGCCTTTATCTAATCTTGCCCAACATGACAACTTACTATTAGCACTTAACCTAGCCAAGAGTCTACCCAGCGTAGGAATTTTAAGCCTTTTTTAGAAACATGTTTGTAATTGGCTTATAGCCATCACATGCTGGCAATACACATAACTGATTGGTTAATCAAAACTAGCAGGTCGAGGTCAGGCCTCATCACAAAAGGCCTCATCATTCTGTATAGAAAACTGTGTAGTATGTTATTTACTTCAGATAAAGTTCAATATAACTACATTGCACAAAACTTAGTCCATTATCTTGTTAATTGAATGTTTATTGACTCTTGTAATAACCCATGTGTATAAACCTGTATAATATTGACAAAGACAAATATCCCTGACACCCTGCCCCTGACAAAAGTTAGCAATGAGTTAATAAAAATTCCTTTAAAACAGGAATGGGCACCCAATGTGAGCTTGGTCGTGATGTGGTGAATTTCATGGTCTTTATATTTGGTATTATTATCTCTTGCAAACCTGGTGACACCTCATTACAGAAATCAGACCTGTTGATAGGTTGTAAGAGGGGGTAGCCTTTTCCATGCACGAATTGGGCCATATATAAAGAAAGTTTTGCTACTTTGCAACGCAATAAAACATAAATGCAAAATGAGATCCTGTAGGTGGCTCCCGAGGTGGCTTAAAAAACTAAATGCAAAATGAGCTTTTTAAAAAATGTTGTTTTCCAGAGTCAAGACGCAGGTATCATTATTAAGCCTCATATCACTTATTTATTGTCGAATAAGTGCAGAGTAGGTTAGATATGAATATTAAATGTTAGATCAAAGTACATGTATTATACACTTGATCCGTGAACTTGTCTTTTTTAAAGACAAGTTCTTGTTATCCATTGTATTTCTTTTTGTTCAAAGTTCGTGGAACTGTTCATTATCTTCTGGTTAGGGAGCGATCGTTATTTACGGCTGGGGGGAATGGGCGTTTTGGAAAATATATCGACAAAAAATATCGCATTCCCACCTTGCGTCCGCTCAAAATTTTCGGATTCCCCCCCCCCCTTTCTCCATTTAAAACTTAACAATCCCCCCTCCTGGTTCACACAAATTTCGCGTTCCCCCCTCAAGACCCCAAAAAAATTTTGGGTTCCCCTTAAAATGCCCACTCCCCTGTCGTAAATAACGATCGCTCCCTAATGTGGACTAAATGTGAAAAACAACCCCTGTCGTAAATAACGATCGCTCCCTAATGTGGACTAAATGTGAAAAAAAAGCAAAGTTTGTATCTAGAAACACTGACCACATTATTAACTGCCTAGTTAAGATATCGGATAGCAATGTTTGCACAGTATTTTTTGTGGGACATGAGAGTACATGTATCAGACACACCAAATTGATATCAAATATTTTTCATTTTTTGAAATTCGCAATATAATACAAATTTTAGGAAAAATGATTAAAAATTGATATCATTGACATTAGACAGCTCTCGAAGTAGGGGACCGTTCACAAACACTTGTAAGGGGGGGCCTGATGCAAAAAAAATTATCGCGACAATTTTTCAGGCCCCATAGGCGTAGATCCTGGGGGGGGATGGGGGGGATTTATCCCCCCAATATTTTGTCAGGGGGGGATGGTCCATACAATCATCCCCCCAATGTTGACGCCTGATAATGGGTTTCTGATCAAATTAACCTCATATTTGCTCATTTTAGCCCCCAAAATACAAATTTTCGCGCGCATTTATTCTACTTTTACACCATATTTAATCAGTTTAGCTTCAAAATAGCAAAATTTTTTACATAAACTTATTATGTCGCTAAAAGGTGCGGGATTGACTATACTTCGAGAATTTTTTCAAACTCTATCCCCCAATGTCAAAAAGAAATCTACGCCACTGTCAGGCTCCCCCCCCTTTACAGACCTCGAAAATTTCAGGCCCCCCCCCTTTTTTGACATAAAAATTATGGGTCAACCACATAGAAAAGCATATAAACTCAATTTTTCCAGGAAAATTGGTGGTCATTTTTTTCAGGGCCCCCTTGGGAGGGTCAAAAAAATTCAGGGGCCCCCTTTTTGCATCAGGCCCCCCCTTACAAGTGTTTGTGAACGGTCCCTAGGCTAAACTTTACAAATGTAATGATATTTAAATTTACTTAAAGTGTATGCTGGCAGGAAACACCGTCCATCATTATGAAAATCTTTACCCTTCGTATTGAAGACATAGATTTCCCCCAAAAAATGGTTTATAGACTTAAGCCTAAATAATTATTAGAAACAGGTTACCGGTTGCAATCCCATCCACCACTGCACGGCCTTTTGTGCGCCATCATGGGTGTAACTCAGACTCTATCATGTCGATGGCGCACTGCTATTTCTTGCAATGGTTTTACTTTTCAGTTTAAGGGGTCGGTCAAACACCTTTGCACCCCGGCTTTGCGCAGTATTTTTGTGGGGCCTGATAGCACATAGACACATCAAATTCGATTCTGAATACAACATACGAGGAATGTCCTGATATCAAATAATTTTGATAATAATATTCATAAAAACGGCTATTTCATTCTTTTTCATATCAATTTCTATAAGCGCTCTAAAGCAAAGTCATTGTCCATTGAATTTACAGCAGTAGGGGGGCCTATGACAAAATAAGTAAGCGAAAATAGTAACTTTTTGCACAAGATTTGCACTTTAAAGAGAATTGGCCATTGCTCATTGAAATTAATCTAAATTTAGTATGGGCAATAAAAGTGTGCTCTTTGATTATATGACATAAAATTTGAAAAAATATTGTAAGGATCAATCTTGGTCAAAATGTGGGTGAATAGGCCGTTTTCAACAGATTTACAACATTCGTCTTGCTATAAACATTGCGTTTTTAGCTGGATTGAGTGTTAGCTTTCGTTCGATATAAAAACTTTTCTGATTGGATGAAGGAAACTATCGGGATTTTGACAAAACCAATCACAGTCACAGATGCCGTATTTTCCACTTGTCACCACTAGAGCTCACACAGCTCTTATGATGCTATGCACTCAACCGTGTAGTTCAAACACAGACTGTGTAGAGACAATGAATTGCTAGACCCTCTGTGCTTGGACAAAGTTGGGTATTCATGTGTATCGAGGTGGAAACTGTGCATCATGCATTTATAAGAGTATCGTTTTATAGCCGAACCTTTCGATAATGATGTTTTTCATTTTGGTCGCCCCATTTTATACATGTTATATTTACACCATCATTTCAGCGCCCCCTCCCAGGTGGCGCCCAGAGCACGTGCCCTCTCGCTACGCCACTTGTTATTACCCATAATCTTTACCCTAACCCTTAACTTTACCACAACCAGGGCCCAACCCTAAGCTATAACCTAAGCCCTAAACCCACACCACTCCACGCCATACACAAATTCTCCCAGTCACATTTCCCCAATATGAAATTTTTTAAAGTAAAATTTTTAATTTTACTTCTTTTAAAGTTTGGCAGAGGCGGGGTTCGAACTCACGCCCAACCGCTTTGGCTATCACGTACGGTATACCATATGACCAGCGCCTTAGACCGCTCGTCCACGAGGGACTTGATAGTGTCATTGTGAAAATTTAAACATATATTATTAATAAATCGCAACTTCATTACTACATCATATTTTGGAATTTTATCGGCTTAAGGTTAGCCGAGAGTTTTTCATGCGCTTGATTTCAGAGGGGCGTAAGTTCATAACAGAAACAGCCATGCAGAAAATGAACAAGCGTACCGGGACGTAGGCCTACTTACAATAGAATATCGATCCACGGTCAAGACATGAAAACGCTATGAAACTTGGCTTAGCTCGTGCCCGGAGCTCGGATGCCGGGGTGGGGGGGTGGCACAAGCCGTTTTCGGCAATTTTCACAAGGATTTTATAAATTTTAAAATTGATTGGGGGCATTTTGAATTTATAGCCTTGATATCTTTGATGAAATCAATGCTGCTATTCCCCTGATTACAATGTAAGGGTAGGCAACAACAACAATATCAAAAAGCAATTATTTGTAAATCGAATTTGGGATGAAAATCAACAAGACAGACTTAGCAGGCCTACAAATTTCTGAATTATATAAAGTGAAAAACAATCAATCACGATTCACTGCACTCAGCGAATCAATCAAATAAAACTAAAAAGAAAGGAGCAAGAAAGAATAAAGAAATAGTGAAAAGAGAAAGAAAGAGAGAGAAAGAAAATGAACGAAAAGAAAGAAAGAAAGAAATGGAAAAAAAAGAAATGAAAAAGAAAGGAGAAAGAAAAGAGGAAAGAAAGGAAGTAAAAATGAGAAAAGAGAAAAAAAAAAAGAAAATTCAGCCACACGGAGACTCGAACCCACAAAAATAGTTCATATTAGATTTCCAGTCCAACGCTCTATCCACTGGGCCATAGCTCAGCTTACGCAATTGACTGTTCTCAAAGCGGATGATATTACTGTAATTGGATGCAATTACATATGATTACAATCGCGTCCGCATTATGGCTCTTAGAATAAACATGCATGTCGGCGCTGAAATTTTGAACGAACTGATGGAGGAAAACCTCGTTTTTTGCAAAACTAGCTTCAATTTGGAGTGAAAATCAAATGGAATAGCAATTAGCAGAATGTTGAGAAATAATGTAGGTATTCAGATGTCTAAATTAACGTCTCGTAATCAAGATATCGATAATTTCACAAACCAGCTTTGTCTCAAGCAAATTCTCCAAAATTTTCCCCCAAAAGGGCTTTTAAAATTTAATCGGTACTGTATTTGGTTCTTCCCCATGGCAACATTATTTCTTTGATCGATTTGTAATACAATACGAAAAAGAAGAAAACAATCGCTCGGTGTGGATTTATACGGAGCGCACATTTGAAAAAAACCTCATGGAACGTGTTTTTGATCTTGTGTACATGGTGGGTAAAAATGCTTTAAACGAAGGATTTTCAAATTTATTCTAATAATTTGTATATAACACACACAAAATGTTAAGCTACATCCAATGCACCAACATTTCACTCGCTGCGATATTTGATTACTGAGAAAACTCTGTTTTAGAGAACAACTTTATACGTCTTTTATACGTTTTTATACGTCTCTTTGTGTAACCTTAAAGGAGTATTTCGTGATCCTAGCATCCTCTATTTATGTCATTTTTCATTAGATATCCACGAAAAAAACCTATTCCCAAAATTTCAGTTGATTCCGATTTGAAAAACCTGCCACTCGGCTTTTTCCGGAAAGGTCACAGGGTCGCCGTGACCTGTGCAATAATTACAATTAAAATTTTTCTTATTCTAACAGAGCTTAACAGCAAGCGTTTCTAAAATGCATTATGGCGAAATGTGGTGTACCCGTAAACCTATCCTTATAAACATAACCCTAACTCTAATCCTAACATCAAGACTAACCATAATGCTAACCCTAACCACAACCTTATCCCTAATCCTAACCTAAAATGCCATAAACCCAACTTTTACCCTTTCGGACTATCCCAGCAAACACAAAACGTTTTCGACATCATTCGCAAAAGGTTATAAAATGTTTTCAGAAAACGTTTTAATGTCGGGTTATATAAAGGGTTTATTAAGGGTATAAAACGTTTTCATAACATTGAAAAACATTTTTTGATAATATACTGCCCAGCAAACGCAAAATGAGAACAGAAAACGTTTAAATGTCGGGTTATATAAAGGGTATAAAAACGTTTTAATAACATTCCAAAAACATTTTTGAAAACCTGATACAAAACATTCTAAACAGAATGTTATTTTTGGGTTGAAAAAATATTTTGCGAAAAATGTTTGTCCAAAATATTTGTAATAACGTTTTAAATACGTTTTTATGACCTCTATATAACCCGACATTTAAATGTTATTAAAACGTTTTGAAGAAAACATTTTAAGAACATTTCTGTGTTTGCTGAGGGCAAATATTTTAACATAATGTTATTTAAGTGTTAACAAAATATTTGGCAAAAAATGTTTGCAAAAATAGTTTACAATAACATTTATGAAAACATTTTAGAAATATTGTTGTAGTGTGTTTTCATATAAAACGTTTTAAAACGTTTTCATGACCTTTATATAACCCGACATTTTAATGTTATTAAAACGTTTTTACCTAAACCAAAGCCAAAATATAACTTATTTAAAACGTTTTAAAAACGTTTTTTGTGTTTGCTGGGATGACCCTTACGCGCCGTTCATGTTCCCGAAATATTAGGTCATCAGGCTCATAGATCTGTCATTGATTTTGAACGACTGGAATTAAATACTTCTTCCTGTCAAATTTGCTCATTTGAAAACATGAAATGTTCAACTTTCACCGCTAAACTTGAGAACAAGTCAGGTTTAATTTAAAAATGATTTCCATGCATGTATACGTGAAGCCTAAAATAACGTAGCCATATATGAAATATAGGCTTATGTATACACTGTACCCTGTGTTTTTGTCAAGGTGAGCGGAAATGATTCAGGAAAACGGTGGATATTATATAGCTAATATAGAGAAATCGTCTACGTCCGGTACCTAAAGCTAGACAATTAATTTCCTGTAGAAGTAAACGTATGAAAAAAGACGCTTTTAAAAGTGATCACAAAAAATGAATGAATAGAATCATATCTTTTAAGGTAACATTTTAGAAAATGACTAAATAAACAAACAAATAAACAAATAAATAAATAAATAAATAAATAAATAAATAAATAAATAAATAAATAAATAAATAAATAAATAAATAAATAAATAAATAAATAAATAAATAAATAAATAAATAAATAAATAAATTAATTAATTAATTAATAATTTAAAAAAACACTTGTAAGGGGGGGGCCTGATGCAAAAAAAATTTCAGGCCCCATAGGCGTAGATCCCGGGGGGATGGGGGGGATAAATCCCCCCCCCAATATTTTGCAAGGGGGGGATGAATAGAATCATATCTTTTAAGGAATAGAATCATATCTTTTAAGGTAACATTTTAGAAAATGACTAAATAAACAAACAAATAAATAAATAAATAAATAAATAAATAAATAAATAAATAAATAAATAAATAAATAAATAAATAAATAAATAAATAAATAAATTAATTAATTAATTAATTAATTAATTAATTAATTAATTAATTAATAATTTAAAAACAAGCAAACAAAAACGCGCACACCCCACCTCACCCCTCCCAGACGGCGAAACAAATTGTTTGGGCTTCGTTGCATAGTTTTTGATAGTGAGCAGATAACTAGAGCTATATATTTTTGTTATAATTATTTTAACCGATGTAATGAATGACATAACGTAAAACCTCGTCTACAAGCATACAGTGTGTTTTTGATGAAAGCTAAATTAAAACGAGACAGCCGTAAGTAGGCCTATACCAATACAATAGATTGGTCTTACAATTATAGTACTTGTTTGTTTATGTTTGTATCGGTAATTAATTTGCTCAAACTCCATAATATTATAATTTTGTCAATGGATGGTGTTTGGATTAATTTAGTTTTCGTAAAAAGCACTCTATATTCTTAAAGACGAGGTTTTACGTATAGTTCACAATGATATAAAATACAATTTTCATATTGAGGAAATAGCAGCAAGTTGTTTGGGCCTCGATGCATGGTTTTGATAGTGGGCAGATAACTTTATTTTTGTTATTTTTAACCCATGTAGTGATGGATGATCACAAAGATATAAAATACACTGTTCATATTCAGTATGTTCAGGAAATAGCAGCAAGCAGCTTATGAATGTGTTTCATCATGACTTATCCCCTGCTTCCAAATGAAGTTCCAACACTAATCAAATGATTCAGATCCAGGAAATATATTTTATATCAATTCATGCATTACAGTCCATATTTAGGAAGTCATTACTCCGATTGCACTTATTTCTTTAGAAGCCCTAGTTGCACCCTCCTCACACATAAACCCGGGCGCACCATACCCCCGGGGGCACTTAACACAAATGACAATACGGGTATGTTCCCCGGAAAGACCCCCCTTTTGGATTTCGCTGCTCTGAAAGACCCTCTATATTTGACCAAAATAGAGCTCCAAAAGACCCTTGATTTTTATAGTTTCAGCTCTAAAAGACCCGAAAATAACTAATTCCAAATATTTCTGGGTTTTTTTTCAGCCTAGAAATACCCTTGACTCTGTGCTGTTCGCAGTCCTCATTTTACTTGTTCGCAGTCCTCATTTTACTTGTTCGCAGCTCCAAAAGACCCCCTTTCATTTACCGGTATACGCGCGCCGTCAGCTCCCAAAGACCCACTCAAAATTCCGGGGAACATACCCACCAAATTGTTTTTGATGTGCCCCCAGCCCAGACGTACACACGAATTCTTGTGAGAATTATGCGCGTATAAAATAAATAAAATAAACCAGTGGTTCTTTCTGGGCTATATTTCTTATCACACCATTCTTGTGGGATACAAAAAACAGGTTTTTTTTTTCACACAGACCATCCTCCCCCCTTCATGAGGTAGGCCTACTTCTAAAAATAGCCGATTTCTGAGCGTTTCATGCCTTATTTTCAATTGGAACTGTCTTCTCTTTGAATTCTCTTATTAACTTAAAATCAAAGAAGCACTGTATAATATCAATAATATAAAGTGTAATTCAATCTTTTGCAATGCAAGAAATTGCTAAAAATAGTGAAAAATTATACATTTTTCAAGGTTTCGCATACATGCTTAAATCGCTTTTTAAGGTGACAATAAAACCCTGCCATACGGGCTTGCTAACCTTTCAAGTAGGGTCTGTCGGTCAGGCGTGTTTTTTTTTTTTTTTTTTTTTTTTTTTTTTTTTTTTCTGGAAGTTACAATTACCTAAACTTTCATCAAAATCTGACTAATCTGAAAAAAAAAATAGATTTTTTGCAAACATATTTTCTAAAAATTTTGTTCTGGCTATGCTACTGACACACGGGTATTTGCCATTAGACATTAATTTCTGGCCATGCTCATAATTATTCAAGAGTATTTCTCTTCAACATTCGTGTCTGACACCCAGTTAATTTGTATACAATCAAGGAAAAAGGCAAACAGCGTCCTCTAAAGTTAAAAAATAGCATGTCGTAAATCCAGGTACGCTCTTGTCATTTCCCCCCGACTTTCATACATAGGCCTACATAGCCTATCAGAATCACCTTACTCGGGGGTAGACTTCGAGGGTTAAGGGGTGCGGTAAAGCCCGATTATTATTTGGATAGTTACAAAAGATTTTGGAAACATTGAGTCCAAACATGATATTGTGATCGAAACTGCTAATGGTTTCTATTCATCTGTCTATGGGGCAGTTTTATTATAAAATTATGAGTGTATTAATAGCCTAAATTTGGTTGAAAATTGCATTTATTCGTATGATTTTATGACCAAAATTAGTCTTAAGGTTAATCGCGATGGAAGAGGGGTGAGCCGCAAAGCGTCGAGTCATGATGGAGGGGGCAGTGGCGGCATTATAGGGGAAAACAATAGGGCATCCCCCATATTTTCTCCACCCTGTTTCCCCCACCCCCCCACCCTTTTAAGGCAAAACCAAAAAATGTCCACTTTTTGAGGCAATGTTGTGCAAAATTGGTTGATTTTACCCCCCTGAAATTCACTTTGACACCCACCCCCATGCCCCAAACAAATTCCTGGTGCCGCCACTGGAGGGGAACGAGTGTCGTAGCGACGAAGTATGTAATATCTAAACAGTGTTATGTTAACGACAATGGTGTAAAACACTTAAGCCATTCTACCCGCGGGTATCCACTCCCCATAAGCTTACATAGATAGGACTTCCATGTTCGTGCTAAGTAATAGGAAAACACATCGACCAATGACACTTAAGGGCACCATTCGGTCATCTCTGTTGTCTGATTAACAAATCCATCACGACTTTTTTTTCCTAAGAAGATGACCGCCCTTCCGAGTAATCCATAACGGAAGACCATCTGCTCTAAAGTTGGAGAGACACTATGGACCACAATGGCCTCATCCCAATGGCATAGTTCGATAACCTCAATTAAACAAACATAATAAGTGCAAAATTTGACCTCAAGGTACAGAGTATGAGTTTTTGTCCCAAATTTTTCAAAGGTCATTCAAGGAATGTACAATTGTATTGGGGTTAAAGACCTGTTCCCTGATAGATGGGCATGTTGTGGATCCTATAGTGAGACTGTGATGAAAAAGAGCGAGTCATTAAGCACACCACGGGAGAAAATACAGTCGTTTATCATCTAGTGTTTTTACAATAGTGATTCTAAACTATTGTCTTACCTTTTTGATACATATTTTTTATGAAGCTATGTATTGAATACTGTCTATTGAATTTACATTGAAGGGGTCTGGTGGATAGGCTATTATTATTTTGTACACATGTTTTTCTCCCACCACCAGATCTAAGTACAGGGAATAAAATGAAAAAAAAACAAACAAAAAAACTATTGTCTTACCATGCTATGATCCCCGGAGACAGAAAACATCGTAGCTGTAGGGAAACTTTTCAATTTTCTGTGGTGGTGTGTATTCATGTGTGATAAGTAATGATACGTTCATATATTAGGGCCTAGTGATTCTGTCTGTTATGTATCTAGTATGAATCTCATCATGACAAGTTGTGCTTAAAGACCCATTCAGTGATCCCAGCGCAAGTGTAAACAAGAAATGTCTTTAAAAAAGACAATGCCTCCAAGATACCAGTGGGCACCTTTTGTTATTAGTTATAGGAGACACTTATAATGCTAGCTTTAAGGTAACGCTATTGGATATAGATTTTTGTCTGATTGAAATATGTGAGCCCATTCTCTCCTGAGTACAAGACTGAAAATTTTATATATTAATCGGATATTCGGTTACCAAAATATGGCCTGTCAAAATGGCACGTAACCAAGAAGTTGGCAACAACTTTCTTTTATTTTTGTTATGCAATGTTATCAGGTAGGCCTTATTTTCTAATTATATATGCAAGAATTATACAAAGTAAAATGTTCAGATCGGCTACAAAATAAGATATAAAACCCATGGATGCCTTTGGCAAATTTCCATTTGCATAATTAATTAGGGCCCTAATCAACTTTTCTAATAAGTGGCCCTATAAAATTAATTATGCAAATTGAAATTTGCCAAAACGCAACCGTAATTTTGTAGTATAGTGTGTGTTCTACCCATGTATCATGCCTCAGTACCATAGCTCTTTTAATTGTATCTGATTATCTGAAATCTTTAGGCCTACTTTGCATAATTCATGCATGAAATTAGAAAATCATCTGGCAACTGGACTTGTCAAAAATATAGAAAATAAAAAGAAAGTTGTTGCCAATTTTTTGTTTTGGTTTCGCGCCATTTTGACAGGCCATATCTCAAGAACCGAATGTAATCTACAGGGCATAAGCTTTAACATACTATAGTATTATTTAAATAGAAAGAAAATCTAAATTTGTGCATTAGCCAATAGGGCCACGGTCACCTAAAGCCATCTTGCAATCTTGCAGATAATTCTGATGTATGAAATAAGACCTTCAAACTTTCAGATATGAAGAGTTCCAGATGCAGGCAGCCGTTTCTGTTTTTTAAATATAGGCCTAAGTTGTATCAAGACTCATTTCTTGTGGATTTTTTGACTGAAAATTACGATTGTAACGTTTCAGAGTAACACATTTTCGTATCAGATTCTTTTATGCTTGTTTATTATATTTTGTATTCAGGACTAAAATAATATTAATATTATTATATTTAGGGGGGTCTTTTGTGCTTTGTGCTTTGTTTTGCATCGAAAGGGCCAATATCAACACCTTGTTTGTAAGAAGTATTGTGTGGGGAAAGATGATTCTTGCATTTTATTTTTATTTTTATCTTAACAAACAAAAAGCAAATTTCTCAGTCATAGTCTTGAAACGGTCATGGGTATGCATGCAAAAATATTGCAACAGTACTCAGTAGAATGTAAAAAACTGACATACATACCACCAACATGACCAACCACGCATGGGAATTGGGGAAGCAAATACTTAAAACGAATTATTCCGAATTATATCAACGCAATACAATTGCAATACTTTAGTACATGTATTTGAACAGCAATGAAGCCGGCCATAGGCGCGGCTAGGCGTATCATACCATCAACATCATCATGATCATGACATGCCGTGTGTACGTTGAACGCGGCACAGCACATACATCTCGTATGCAGAGAAATCAAATAGCTAGCCGGTCTTTTCAATCCCATCATTTCAACCTATTATTATGATGTAGACACGCATGCACGATGATTGCGGCCTAGTCGAGCCTAGCGTGCATGCTAGTTGGCCTGCTGACTCACCGCGTATTAAATGGCACAAAAATACCTCAAATTTTGCACAAAACAATCCATGATGTCAAATTATCACATCCAAAGTGTCGCCATGAACGTCAGCTTCAACTTCTCCAGCCAAAGTTTTTCCATTGATAATCAGATTTCATGTAATCATGAAATTAAACCTTGTTTGATGTGTATTCCCATTGTCACAGCATAACGGTTTTCCAACTTGTCTTCAACGATAAAGCTGCCGCGCTGATGAGCGCTGAGGCTACAACCTATAATTAAAGACCGAATTAAAAAAGACTAGTTTGCGTCTGACGTCATGACAAAGGCGCGCCGTGATTGGTTGCTGACCTGCGCAGTATGGCATTTTTGGTCTGGTTGACAGGACGGCATACGCAAGCCAATTTTTTTAATTCGGTCTTCAATTATACAACATATGAGTTTGAAAAAATTCTAATGCATAATTCATGAACTTGATAGACCCGCACCATTGGCGCCACGTGCTAGGTGTTTCTAGAATCCCTATAGAATAAGATTAATTTTAATGCTAATTTATTGCACATGCTGAGGAAGCGTGATTACCTTTTGAACATTCGGAAATGGCGATAGGCGAATTTATGTATGGCGCAGAGAGGTGGGGGATATATATTGGGCTCTCGATATTGGGCGGAAATTAGAGTACTTATCAGAATATAAATTTGTACAATCGGCCTACATGCCGCGCAATGTGCGGCATTTTAGGTGTCAATTTCAAATCAAACTACCTCCTGGCGGAGGCAGAAAAAATGAAATGAAAAGTTTGGCAATAAACGAAGAAAACAGCAGTATTGACGAAGTTGAAGCCCCGTTCAAATACTTGTAGCTAATTTATATAGGCCCCCTCGGTATATAAATTACATACCGTAAAACCCCGTCAACAAGTATATATAGGCCTAGTGTTTTTTTATAAAAGCTTGATTAATTCGAAGCAAGCGTTAATATACCAATACTTAAAATAATACTTGTTTGTATATGCTTGGATCCGTAATTTATTTGCTCAAACTCCATAATGGCGACTGGATTAATGTAGCTTTCATCAGAAGCACACTATATGCTTGTAGATGGGGTTTTACGGTATTCATGTAAAATGTCTTATTTGTTCTTAAATAGACGACTTTCTGTTGAACCACTAGCAGGCTAAGTTAGCACATCTATGACAAAGGTACCAAAATCTGAATTTCGATGATTTTTACGATCGTCCGGTTAAGCAAATCACTGAATGGGCCTTAAGGGCTGGGGTATGAACGTTTGGACAGTATTTATTTTGGGATATTAGAGCACATGAGACATATCGAATTGCATTCTGAATACGAAGAATGTCATTCTGACATCAAATAATTTTGATTTTTTGAAATTCGCAATTTAATACACATTTTATGGCAAATCATTAAAATCAATATTTTTGATATTTAACAGTACTTGAAGTAAACTTTATAAATCTGATGATTTATACTTAAAGTGTATGTAGGTGGGATGAAAGGCCGACGATCAATTGAAAATTTTGACCTTTCGTATTGAAGATATGGATTTTTTCCCAAAACACCAAAAAAATTAGGTCTTTTTGGGAAAAAATCCATATCTTCGGTATGAAAGGTCAAAATTTTCAATTGACTGTCGGCTTTTCCTCCCTGCTACATACACTTTAAGAATATATCATTAGATTTATATAATTACTTCGAGGACTGTTATATATCAAAAATTTGAAAAATATAAAATTTTATAATTTGTCATAAAATTTGTATTGTATTGTGATTTTAAAAAAATGAAAATTATTTGATATCAGAAGGACATGCTTCGTATTCAGAATGCAATTCGATAGGTCTGAGGTGCTCTCATGTCCCACAAAAAATACTGTCGAAACGCAATAAACACTCATTTTGGATCCCTTAAAGGCCCGGTCACACTATGACGAATAGGGGTGAACGACAAGCGACGTTAAGCTGCGAATTTTGAATTTACCGTCACTCATCGTGTACTACCGTTAGTTGTCGCTGACGAATCCGTTAGCGACCGCAGACGGCCGCAATTATTCGTCGCGTTCGTCGGCAAATTTTCAACATGTTGAAAATTTTGTGACGGCAAAAGAATCAGTTGTGATTCCGTTCAGATTTCGTTTGAGACCGCAACCCTCATTTCTTTGACGTTTCCATACCGTGCGAAGCCGTGACTAGTCGTTTTGAGGTCGTCACAATTTCGTTGGTAGTCGTTGGTAAAACGTCACTTCGATTTCAATAGACTACCCGGCACGATGCAATTTTAAAGTTCATATAAAAAGAAAATAATATCAATAATAATCAAAAATTTTAATATTTCTGATTATTATTGATATTGTTATTGATATTGATGTTAATATTTTAGATTATTATTGATACTGATATTAACATTTTTTATTATTATTAATATATTGATATTGATATAATAGTTTGGATTATTATTAATATTGATTTTCATATTTTGATTCCTATTGATATTTATATAAATTTTTTTGGATTATTTTTGATATGTGTAATATTTTTTATTATTATTGATATTGATATTAATATCTTTGATTATAATAGGCCTAATTGATATTGATATTAATATCTTTGATTATAATAATTGATATTGATTTTACTATTTTTGATTATTATTGATATTTATATTGGTTTTTTATATTATTTTTGATATGTGTAATATTTTGATTATTATTGATATTGATTGTAGTATTTTGATTATTATTGATAAAGATATTAATAGTTTTGATTATTATTGATATCGATATTAATATTTTTGATTATTATTGATATAGATATAAATAGTTAAGATTATTATTGATATTGCTTTTACTATTTTTGATTATTATTGATATTTATATGATTTATTATTATTATTATTGATATGTGTAATATTTTTGATTACTATTGATATTGATGTTGATATTTTTGATTATTATTGATATAGATATTAATAGTTTGGATTATTATTGATATTGATTTTACTATTTTTGTTTATTATTGATATGTGATATTTTTGTTTATTATTGATATTGATGATAATAATCCTGATTATTATTGATATATATATTAATAGTTTGGATTATTATTGATATTGATTTTACTACTTTTGATTATTGTTGATATTGATGTTAATATTTTTTATTATTATTGATATTGATATTTTTGAGTGGATGATCAGAACGTTGTGAAGAGTGGGAACGCCAAAGGGGACTATACGACCCGCACACATACAGGCTTTGATGTCGGCTGATGAGTCACGTCATCATCACCACAATCCACCGTCAGCTGCCGTTCCTTGCCGCAAGCAAATCCGCTGCCAGCCGTCTGAGCTCGTTGCTTGTTGTCGGGCTCCGTCGAGACTTCGTCACTCATCGCCCAGACAACGTCCGGATTTGGTCGCCAGTCTCCGTTTCCTGCCGCAGTCTTTCGTCCCTTGTCGTCGTGTTGTCGCTAAAGGTCGTTCCCACTCGTCACCGAATCTTGTTTTTCCTCTTTTTGTCGTAGATGTAATTGGGTAGAGGCTATTTGTGGTGCATAGTGGTTATACAAGTGGCCTGGGCAAATGAACACCGTTGATGTGATTGATGTCCAATGACCAATCTCTGACCGTTTCCTCTGTGACGAAATCCTCAGATATGAACTGTCTAGGTGCTGAAAGGCAGATGGAACCATCGCATAATCTATTATTTGGACACACGATTTACCCATTTATCGCCCCTTTTTTACTATTGCTGTCCAAATTAAGTCGGGCCGCCATCCAAATACCTAAACCTTTGGTCACTTTCCAAATTTGATTAAACATCGTCACTCACTCCCTCAACAATTATGTTCATAAAATGAAAAGTTATATACATTCAATATAATTGTAATGATTGACAATTTGCCAAAGGCTTAATCAAAGAGTTACTGTCACTAATCAACAATTATATAAGCCATATTTGATCATCAAAACATGAAACATGTAAATAGCCCGCTCTTAATGTATAAATTGCCATCATTGGTGTTATAGTGCCGTATCATGCATCCGAAAGCCTTGCTTGCGCAATAAGGTATTATAGTCTGCCTATGAGACTGCTTTCACGTCCGCTTAATATTGGGCTATTCCAGAAATTGTTGCCCCCCCCCCTAAAGAAGACATGTAAGTTTCATCCAAAACAATGGGAATTCCCATTTGACGATAAAATGATTAAAAAATCCCTACAAATTTTTGCCAACATTTTTGGGAATTCCCAAGCTTAAAATAAAAAGCGTGTCTTTTTCTTGGGAATTCCCATGTCTTCTTTAGGGTTGCGAAAATAATGACCATTTTTGGGGGGAATTCCCAGATCAAAAAATGGTAAAAATTTTGAGAATCCCATGTCTTCTTTTATAGGAGGGGTGCCTTTAATTTCTGAAATAGCCCATTGTAGTAAAAAACAAAGCTGACACTGTTACGCAGAAGTACTGCAGATTAATCAATTTTGGTGCCACAATTGACCTCGAGGTCATACAGAATTGGCATTATAATCTCCTTGTTGGTCAATTGCTAGCAAAAGTACGTTAACCAACGCGTTAGCCATTTGTGCAATCCCAGAATTCGAACAACTTCCCGGAGGGGGGGGTCACTCCCATCGTGGCCTGTACACCATCCGCGATAATGAAAACGCGTAAAAGGGTAGTTTTTCGTGGATAAGCAGGATACGCGAGTAACGCGTTTAGGGTGTCAAAAACATGAAATATTGGAAAAAGGGTAGCAAAATTGCAATTGCTAATACGCGGAAATGAAATTTAGGGTATGAAATTTGATGCAAGGAATAAAATCCCTGTTTAGAGTATTATTTTAGCCAAGGGTTAAATCCTTGTTTAGGGTGCTTTTCAAAAGTTGATTATCGCGGATGGTGTACAGGCCACAATCGGATGAAATGTTCTGTTTTGACACACATAGACCCCAAATATTGATCTTCGCCCTTTTTGCTCACTGTTAAGTGTTGTCCGTATGATTAAAAGCAATTTCAAATCAGGTACATATTCTTATTTTCGTGGACGTTCAGTTAGGTACATTATAGGTACATATTCTTATGACCTTTGACATTCTTTTGTGGTGAGTGACATCAGGCGGCGGATGACATGATCGAGCCGGCAACTTGTGAAAGCGCCCGGCCGTATGGCATTTTCAATATACTTGGTATAGTTTTGTGGGGTTCATTATCGAACCCCAACGGTTTTAGCTTGTACTTATATTATTTATTAACATAGGCCTATTTGTTTGTGATATTTCAAGCGTTTTAAAATTTCAAAATAATCCCATTCAATTACACGGTTGACGATGTAAATTTACTGAATTTAGAGAATGCAATGCGGCCACCACCTGAGTGACATGGTCTTTCAATTCGCGCCGAGTGTCCTTGGCAGACTTGACCATGCTTCAGTTTTTAGGGTTTTTAACTTTGTTTATGTTTTGTGTTACTCCCCCATTGGATGTTGTGTCGTATTTTCCCTGTTTTTAATTTTATGCTTCAGTGGTCATGAAAGAATAATACAAAAGAAAACCTTTGCCCCCTAAATCCCAAGCTATTTAGCTCCTCAAAGGATGTATATAAGAACTCAGCTCAGTGCGGAGTCTTCAAATGATAGTCATATAACGACCAATAGAATACCATTGAAGACTGGGTTCCGCAGTCTAGTTTCAAATAGGTACGTGCGTCTGTGAATCAATAATGACTGAACCACAATTAATGCGCCGTAACTAATTAACGTCATTACCAATCTACACCAAATTCAATTGAATCAATGTATGCAATAATCAATGATGGTTTTAAAACAGCATCCCTCCAAAGGATAAAAATAAACTAGTATACCGGATTACGCAAAATTGTCAACGCACAGTGAGGGTTATATTAAAGGGGCATTTCGTGATCCACAGCCTCATCCCCCCACTTTTCCCAAAAAAAAGTTCAGATTTTTACACCTGGATACCTCTGGCTACATAATGTTTATGTACCAAATATATCTTGCAGATTAATTCGTTTAGCAAAAATATATCGTTAAATTTGAATTTCGTTCTGGTGCACCAGAACGAAATTACAACACATTGTCTATGGAGCAGTGTAATACACATAATCATGCATAACTCGCAAACGCAAAATCGGAATCAACTGAAATTTTGGAAATAAGCTTTTTCGTGGATATCTACTGAAAAATATCATAAAAAGAGGATGCTAGGATCACGAAATCCTCCTTTAAATGATCCTATAGAGCACTATTAAACTAATTATATGACCTGCTCCCACTAAATGAGCGTAAAGTCGCACGTTGGTGGTTTTGAGACCTTCCAATTGTTTGAAGACACCTGTATAAGTTCTTGTATATGTGATGCAATCAAGCAAGATGAGAACTATATTTAAGCCTCACAGAGATACATAAACGACAATATTCCAAGACGACACTATTTCTTTAGGAGCTGTACGGTAAAATAATGGAATAAAATTACCAATTTACACTAAACTAAAATCTACAATTTATTCCAGTTTTGCCTTTGAGGCTGGCGATTTCTTTTCAGACATAATTTCTTACTCCTGGTTCTTACTTGTGCAGCTGCAATTATACCTGTAATGTATTCTGTAATGTATTCGTCGATGACGCCATTTTACAGAAATCACGAATCTTCATTGGTCAATCAAATCAGGTGATAGCGGATGCGATGTTGCAAATTTTGACGTCGCCATTGGATTTAAGGGCTGGGGTATGAACGTTTGGACAGTATTTATTTTGGGACATTAGAGCACATCAGACATATCGAATTGCATTCTGAATATGAAGAATGTCATTCTGATATCAAATAATTTTGATATTTTGAAATTCGCAATTTAATACACATTTTATGGCAAATCATTAAAAATTGATATTTTTGACATTTAACAGTACTTGAAGTAAACTTTATAAATCTGATGATTTATACTTAAAGTGTATGTAGGTGGGATGAAAAGCCGACGATCAATTGAAAATTTTGACCTTTCGTATTGAAGATATGGATTTTTTTCCCAAAACACCAAAAAAATTAGGTCTTTTGGGAAAAAATCCATATCTTCAATATGAAAGGTCAAAATTTTCAATTGACCGTCGGCTTTTCCTCCCTGCTACATACACTTTAAAATATATCATTAGATTTATATAATTTACTTCGAGGACTGTTATATATCAAAAATTTGAAAAATATCAAATTTTTATAATTTGTCATAAAATTTGTATTATATTGTGATTTTCAAAAATGAAAATTATTTGATATCAGAAAGACATGCTTCGTATTCAGAATGCAATTCGATAGGTCCGAGGTGCTCTCATGTCCCACAAAAATACTGTCGAAACGCAATAAACGCTCATTTTAGATCCCTTAATAATCATGAAAAATTCGAAATTTGTTAAGTGGTGTCAAAGCAAAATTATGTTATTCTAAAACCGCTGGGTGCGACAAAATACCCCACTGTCAGTATGTTGTTGTTCAATTTGTAAATGCAACCCGTCTAATTTGAACGGGCTATGAGCCTTGTAATTTCGCCAGCCTCGTACGTCACGTGCCGCGTATCACGTGTCACGTGCCGGCCTGGACTTAATAGTTTTGATAGCATAATATGTATGTTCAAATTGGACGGGCGTCTAACCCGAGTATGGTGGATATTACCAACTAACCCCTATGTAGAACAAAAATAATATACTTTGAAAAGCAACTTGTACAATTACCGACAAATTTTAATTTTTTATTTAAGACAAGGAAGTTAACACTAAATGAAAGTAAACAATCTATTAAATTATTATTTCCTACACACATTGACACTATAGCAAAAGCACATGAAATAATTGATTTATAAATTACGGTAGGCTGTTTCTAATTGTGTTTTCTTATAAAAAGTTCAAAGTTGAGACGAGGATTCATTTAAAGGTGGGTGACCTGATTGAAAGTTACTTAAAGGTGTGTGCCCAGATTGAAAGTCACCCTTCACCCCACCCCCTCAATAAAAATGCGGATTTGGCATCAGGTGAAAACACCATGTGTTACAATAGAATCATCCAACTCTAAGCTTATCATAGCAAAGTGTGCTAACCAAACCAAATTCCTAAAGCAATGTGGGACGGTTTTGACAGTTTTGGGATTCATTTATTATTTTAATTATGATATCAGTAAAATATTTTAGATAATTAATTTGTGAGATAACCATACCGTATTTTGTTTTGTTTTTTCATTTTTTTATTCAGAAGAGTAAAACATTTTAAACAACATTTTTATACGCACAAAAAAATTACCCGAAAGACCAAAGTTCAAAGTGTCCTAAAACTGTAAAAACTGTCCCACAATGCATTGCGAATGCATGTGAAATGTAAGGAAAGTATAATTGCAAGTTGGACCTATAAATTTCTGTCACGTAAATAAAACATATGACCTTGATAAGGACACGACAATCAAAGTATTTCGTTAAACATGCTTGTCAAACAAGGACTTGGACAAGTCTATCCAAATCCTTGGAAAGAAGGGTCCGGAACCGAGTGTAGCTAATGATCGTCGGGTGAGTCAGAAGTAGCAATAACTAGTTGGCGCTGTCACAGCCGCGCAAGCCAAAACGATTAACCAAAAGTTATGTCCGTTTAGTAGTTGAAGTCTATTGCGCATTCATCTCAACTGCAGTACACTTTGTTTACTTAAAGAGCTGCATGGATTACTAACATAGCGCACCATTTGTGGCGAACCAAACCACCAGAAAAACCACAATGTCTTTGTTTTGGCTTATAATCTTCTTACAATGTCATGGAATTATTAATACTGCAATTTTAGCATGGAGAGACCATCCACAGGATAGAGTTGTATTTGAAGGACATACTGTGATGTTTCGATGTCAAATGCTCAATAATGGACTGAGAAGTGGGGAACATCAGCATTGGGTGCGATTGTCTAACGGGAACACCAAGCAGACCTTTATCTCGGATAATAACCTATTGTCTGCCTATATTGATTATAATGTACGGAATAGATTCGCCTTAACGAATAATGCCAATAGAGGATACTATCAGCTGACGATTAAGCAAGTAACTGCGTTTGACATGGGAGAATATGGTTGCATGATATACGGCAGGAGCTCGGATAGAAGAGCTATGTCTCATTTTGGAAAGCTTACCGTTGTGCCAAGATATCTTCGAGCGCCACCTGTATGTTCTCTTGTACCTAAACATCCGAAGCCAGGTGGCCTTGCAGAATTCACATGTACATCAATGTCAGGGACAACATCTCAAGCGACTAATTTGACATGGTCGGATGGTTCTACAACTTGGATTCCTACGCAGGTTTCATTGTCAACTACAACACTTTCCGTTTCGTTCCACAAAGTGCTTGGACCTCGGGATAATCATGCAACATACACGTGTTCTGAAAGATGGCCGGTACCTGGAAGTGAAATACGCACCTGCAGCATTGTCCCATTTGATATTCCTATCAACGTCACGGTGGAACCTCGCATGCAGAAAGTTCCTATTGGAGAATACGCCATATATCATTGTGAGGCATCAGCAGTTCCTCCGCCATCTCAATATCTGTGGTATTTTGAAGGCTATCCTGTAACCGAACGTCCACGTCAATTCCAGATTAGAGATGGCGGGAAAACATTGTATATTGACAGGGTACAAGGGGGATTGGGTCAACAATATGAGATCAGATGCAAAGCAGGGAATGGCATAGATGGCTTAAGGACTGCAGTTGCTTATTTGTATCTGCTGCCGGAAGGAGCTGAAAGACCTGAACCAAATGCACCTAGATCAGCAGGTAACGGAAATAATACAGGCGAGAGCATAAGTGGCGGAAACCGTGGATCAAAAAACCACGTGGTGTCACATAGCAGTTCTCCAGTTACAATCCTTCTTGGAATTACTTGTGCCATTGGTTGTATTATTCTGATACTTCTATCTTTGTTATTATTTGTTTGCCTGAAAGGCAACTCATCAAAACGCAATATACCACCAGAACCGATCACCAAAACAGAACTGTTACCTTGCAAAGAGATCTCAAAACCTATTCGTACATCGTCTTTACACGAGGATTCTCTTCAAGAGATTAAATCAAGGACACCTCGTCGTACCTCCAAAGGTACATTCAGTGGTAGTGCTCGCGGGGTACGAAGAACTGTACGGCATTCGTATCAGCCACTCCGGAAGGGCTACGTACGACGGAAAGGGAGTACGGTGTCGTTAGGAAACGCTGGAGAGTCACTTGTTTCAAACTCATCGGTTTACGAGAACGCAGCACCTATGCGACTTTCGTATCCTGACGAAGCCGATGCATCGTCTTTAAGTACTAATAGCTACGCAAACAGTACCTGTGATTCGGGCTATGCAAATAGTGCCACGAGTCCACCGCCTAGGAAATCAAGTCGACAATTTTCATCACCACAACTTGACCCTATATCTCTTTAACTTGTTGCATAATATGTTAAAACTCACTGCAAAAAACGTATGAGAAATATTTTTATCACCACTTTCTACAAAAAAATAAATATGTTCATGAAGAATTGCAATTGTTCAAGATGGATTAATATTTTGTATTTGTTTTATATATACGCTGTATGGGTTGCAGATGGTACATCCTTTGTTTAGCTCGGATTATTTTGTATAATACATTGGAGCCGGGCTTGTCGTATAGAAGGATATAAAGCTCTTATTGAAATCGGGAGTTCAAATCAATCCTGACAAGGTTTCCTTTTGACCTGTACTCTTAGGATTGACACATTGGACAAGACAGCAGCAGGCAATAGCATCTTGCCCTAGACCCCTAAATGGTGCGATATAAACCGTATTCGGTCACTTGATAAAGATTTAGTGAACCAGGGTAAGATTGAGGTTGCTGCATCAGCATTACTAGATCTGCGTGAAAAAATGAAGTTCGTGATAGGTCTATGAAATAGCCTCTACCTCTACCAGCCAATGAGCGCAAACTTAGAATGCTATGTAAACAAACCCACTTTTAAAACATAATTATTTATTTGTGAGTTATCTGGTTTTTTTTTTCAAAACTAGCACCGCTCTTGGGGTCAAAGGTCAGATTATGTAATCTAGTGTGAAGACAAAATTATGGAGTTCAGCTGCAATTATAAACTTAGTAGCTGCCAGTTGGTCACCACATAGACCTATACGACAGCATTTCAGCCCTTGGAAGTCAGTGCTTCCTGAAAGAGAACACATGTTTTGTTTTCTATCTTGGCGCCGTGGTCTTTACGAAATGGCGCCCTAAAATGCCTTGTATGTCATGTGTCATGTATGTGTGTTTGTATGTATCAGATTCTATCAAAAAATGTTGCTATACTTTTCACTAAACATTCATAGCAAGTGGTAAATTAGGAATAAAGAGGACTTCTTGATTTTGAACCTTTCACTCTGTATTTAATTGAGTGAAGGAACACAGGCCATTCCCAAGAGGCCATCACACTGCTCAGAGTATGAGGGGATTCCTTGTCATGGTGTGCACTCTGAAATTCCAGTTATACGAGGAGGATTGTTTGGTACTTCTCTTATGTTTACGTGTTAGTTAATCGAGAGCTTGCGATTTCCAAACGCCTCGGTGATCACACGTCCCTTCATTTATTCAAAATCCTGTCTCAAGAGAATGATTTGTGATGCCCCATGTCAAAACCAGATACTTTTGGGCAGGATCGTAATTGGAGAAAAGGCCAAAAATCTGCCCGGGTGATTTTTCTCACAATTTGGGTCTGTTGCGAAGTTGTGATGTTATTAATGTTTAAAATATTGTCTGATAGTCTCAGATCGGAATATAACTGGCATCTTATATTTTTCAAATATTTTTCAAGGTAATTCTACTCTCAACATTGTCAATAATATTTTAAAGGCCGATAATACCATAACTTCCGAACTTAAAACTTTAAAATTGATAACTGCCCAAAAGTGTCTGAGTCAATACTCAGGTCATGCACAACTGCTCTAAATTGTTGTCCATGCAATCGGCGGGTTTTGAAGTTGGCTAAAAAGGCGCTTCAAAGAAATTGTATTTTTTGTTCTCCGAATGTTAGACTGGTTGAAATAAACATACAGTTATAGTTTAAGAACCACTTCTTCCACATATCGTGACATAATTGTCAAAATTTATTTATTTCATATTGGGGGTGACCAATCAATGCACTGGCACTGTTCTCCCTTGGTTCCCGTGAAGTTTATTTCAACCTATTTGGTATTTCGGCAAAGGGTATACAGTAAGCAAAAGAATTAAGGTACCAGTTGTGTTCACCCCAGTATATCCTAAATAAAGACAAATGTGTCAAAATTAAAACAAGCAGCCGATACCTGTACACTTTAGCTCTAATTTAAGACCTTATTTGTTGAAATTGGTTGAGAATTAAAGAAACGGTAGTCCAAAACCTGATGAAGATACGAAATAAAAAGTTGCACTTTTGTGTTCTAATCAATGAAAGCACGACGTTATTTTTTCGTGCTAATCAATGAAAGCACGGCGCTAGTTATCTTGTTCGCGAACGCTATGTGTACAAATCAATATGCATGCAATGTGGCAAACTGCAACTTTTAAATTTGCATCTTCCATGGGTTTTCGGATCCTCGTGTCTTTATTTCTTGAACAATGTCAACAAATGACGTCTTAAATTCGAGCTAAAAGATGCAGCTATTGGCTGTTGGTTCCAATTATGACATATCTGCCTTTGTTTAGGATATACAGGGGGAGAACGTAACTGGTACCTTAATTTTTTGGCTTACTGTATAGTATCAATATGTGTAGCCCCTTTTCAATCTAATTCAAAACCTGAATGACTCCATGGGAAACAAATACCTGACTACTGACTGCACGGGCGTACGATAACCGCGTTTGCAAATCGCAAGATCTCTATTTAGGTCTTTTTAAAAGAAATTGTTATGTGTTAAAGGCTTGAAATGAGAGTTTGTGTTTTAAGGCTTGACATGTTTAACATGTTTAAGTTCCATTTTTATGTTTAAGCCTATAGCTATCAGTACGCAAAATTACAATCATATTTAGATGGAAATGATTTCGCAATAAACAATAACACGGGGAAGAATATAAAGTGAAAACATATTATGTTGCGCATTGAATATGAAAGGTCAAAATTTTCAATTGATCGTCGGCTTTTCATCCTAGCTACATACACTTTAAATACATATCATTAGATTTAGAAAGTTTACTTCGAGGACCCAATATCAAAAATATAAAAAATATCAAATTTTAATAATTTGTCATAAAATGTGTATTATTTGATATCAGAAGGACATTCTTCGTGTCGTACTCAGAATGCAATTCGATATGTCAGGTGTATTCTCACCTCCCACAAAAAATACTACACAAACTATTCCTTAGGGAACGTTCACAAACACTTGTAAGGGGGGCCTGATGCAAAAGGGGGCCCTGAAAATTTTTCGCCCTCCTAAGGGGGGGCCTGAAAAAAAATGACCACAAATTTTCCTGGAAAAATTGAGTTTATATGCTTTTCTAGGGGGTTGACCCATAATTTTATGTCAAAAGGGGGGCGCTGAAATTGTTGAGGTCTGTAAAGGGGGGCCCTGAAAATTTTCGCGATGAAATTTTTTGCATCAGGTTCCCCCCTTACAAGTGTTTGTGAGCGGTCCCTTAGAGCTGAATACGGTGTTACATAAAAAAAATCCATTGGTTCTATTTATAATTTATAATTTAGGTCATGCGTTGGTTGTAGGGTCGCCCACTTTGCATTCCGGTCACCAGGACTAAAACATCCAACCCGGGATCTAACCCAATTATTTTAGGCTCCTTGGATGGTCCCAAAATACATTCAGGATGTGCACCATCATTATAATAAAGTTCATACCGAGGACAACATTCACTCAGACAACTGCACCGTGGCGGTGGTCAATTAACAGCTATTAACCTCACGCATTTTGCGGGAGTCTTGCGAATCTACTTTTACTATCCTTGCACTTTCCGATACCATCAATATTCCCCGCAATATTCCCAGCTTTATACTTATAACTTACGCATTCTCTCGCTATCTTGCATATCAAAACAAATTGCCAATATAAATAGTCTTTCAAACCAACATTTTATAAAAATGGTGCACAAAATAACTTCAATTTTGTCTTTCCCAAGTTGACTTGTAAAATGGCCCGATTTCAACAACAAACGGGCCTCATATTATTCATGATTATCAGTCATGTAAAATAATGTCTATAATGAGGAATATTGGCAACTTCGAATTCGCACTGTGAGCCAAAATGATCTCATCGCAGCAGCATAGTTCAATCCATTCAACGATCTCTGTAACTTTACCTCAAGTTGTTGGGTATGAGTTTTAATACCCAACATATTCGAAGTTCATTCTGTGAATGTATAAGTGTATGGGTTCTAGAACTGTGTCCTGACCTATGAGCATGTATAGATGTTTCGAAACATCACAAAATAGGTCATATCATACGGTAAAAAGTGGTCCACGTGGTCCACGTGGTTCACCCAGTCACCTATTCATCAGGTAACCCTATTTGAAATTCACACTCCCTGTGTGGGAGATTAATAACATGTCTTCCATAGACACCCAATATATAAAATATGGCTCTAATTTCCCAGATTTAGTCAAACATTTAATACTTTTTATGTTTAAGCCTATAGACATCAGCACGCACGCAAAATTAGATGGAAATAATTTTGCAATAAGCAATAACACAGGGGGAATATAAAGTGAAAACATATATGTTGCCCATTGAAAGCATATAAGAAGCTACATCATTCTGCAGATTTGCCTGATTTATAATCCATTGGCCATGTTGGTGCTATTTATAATTTAGGTCATGCGTTGGTTGTAGGGTCGTCCTCTTTGCATTTCGGTCACCAGGACCAAAACATCCAACCCGGGATCCAACCCAATTATTTTAGGCTCCTTGGATGGTCCCAAAATACATTCAGGATGTGCACCATCATTATAGAAAAGTTCATACCGAGGACAACATTCAGACAACTGCACCGTGGCCGTGGTCAACCTCACGCATTTTGCGGGAGTCTTGCGAATTTACTTTTACTCCTTTTACTATCCTTGCACTTTCCGATACCAGCAATATTCCCAGCTTTATACTTACTAAACCCATAGACCATGCTAAACCTCACTAAATCTTTCGCATTCTATCGCTTTCTTGCACATCAAAACAAATTGCCAATATAAATAGTCTTTCAAACCAACATTTTGTAAAAATGGTGCGCCAAATAGCTCAAATTTTGTCTTTCCCAAGTTGACTTGTAAAATGGCCCGATTTCAACAAAACGGGCCTCATATTATTCATGATTATCAGTCATGTAATATAATGTCTAATGAGGAATATTGGCAACATCGCACTGCGAGTCAAAATGGTCTCATTGCAGCGGCATAGTTCAATCCATTAAACAATCATAACTTCACCTCAAGTTGTTGGGTATTCGTTTTATTAAAATACCCAACATATTAAGTTCATTCTGTGAATGAATAGGCTAAGCATACGGGTTATAGAACTGTGTCCTGACTTATGAGCATGTTATGATTCGAAACATCACAAAATAAGTCGTAGGGTTCACCCAGTCACCCATTCAGGTAACCCTATTTGAAATTCACACTCCCTGTGTGGGAGATCAATATCATGTATTCCAGACACCCAAAATATAAAATATGGCTCTAATTTCCCCAGATTTAACAAAAAATTAAAATACCTTTAAACACTAAATAGAAAAAATCTATATTGTTATTTGCATTAGATTTAAAAATTATGATTTTGAAATTCTTCATCATTTTTGTTTAAACTTTGTGGGTTATATAAATACTGTAAGAATCGCAATTGTCAACACTAGGGTATAAAACATTCCCATGTCTCAGTGCACAGTTCTGTAACCCCAATAGACTTCCGTGCATAGAATGACCTTTGAGTATGTTGGGTGCCAAAACAACTTGAGATCAACTTATGATATATGCTTGTCGAATGGATATTAGCGAACTTTGCCATTGGATACTAATCTTTGGCATATAGTGCAAAAAGTTGCTGAGTAAAATGACGCGAGTTGAGGTCATATTCAAACGAGGACATATCATGCATACAAGGGATGTCAGTTTAACTGTAGCTGTCATTTTTTTCAGCAAATGACACGATGGCGATCATGACTAAGAAAAGTTACAAGGTCACTTGTCCCAAATTATATAGATATGTTTACATAATTGTGTGTAATGCACGTTCCTGACACTTACAGTCTGCTGGAACTGTTTAAAGGCGGGTGAATCGAGCTTTATTTATATATTTGTTTGTGTTTATTTATTCATTAAAGCAGCAGCTATCCGTTATTTGCCGTACCTGAAGCGGACGCGGGTTTAGAACCAGAAAGCCTTAACTCCAAATAAATGTGTCACATTCTGGTTCAAAATTAAACGTGAACGCAATCCGATAAAGACTAAATCGAATGATCAAAATGAATATGAAGATAGAAAAGAAGCGCTTTCGTACAGTCTTTTATTCCGGTTTTTGTTTCCTTAGTCATGTTAGTTAAAGCCATATTATAACATTTGCTGAGGAAGACGCCCTCACTGAATTTTTAAAATTCCTTTTTTTGCACGATTAAATTGTACTTTATTAAACCAATATACCCTGCAAAAATCAAGACTCTAGGTGCTGTAGTTTTGTCAAAATCCGAGATTTTGAATAAAACGCCGGAACCGGCGCTTTATTATTACGATGGAATTATTAGTCGAACGCATACACGATGTTCATAACACACGGCGTGCGGGACGGTGATATACACAACAAAGGGTCGTACCACAACATGACCGAAGGAGCGGTACGTATTGGCGACATGTGCGCTGGTAGTAAATTCCAATTTTCTTTGCTTTGCCGTAGTTGTTCGGCTCAAAAATAAAAGGGTTATATCTGACAGTAAAGCTAACATTTTATGGCAAAGAAATGCTAATCTATTTTGTTTGAAAATGTTATAATACGGCTTTAAGCGACTGACAGACGCTGTCGAATTTGACATGTTACTAGCAGCACAGTTTCAGAGCGCGATACATTTTACGATATGTTTTATGGAATAGACATGATATATTGTGATCAAATCATTCGATTGTTGATAGTTAGATGATCATGGTGCATTTTACAGACAAAATAATTATGTTCACAGAATATCTCCGATGAAGCATTTAATTCATTACGTCAATTATTTGTCCTTATCCGGTTATTATTTGTCCTTATCCGGTTATTATTTGTCCTTATCCGGTTATTATTTGTCCTTATCCGGTTATTATTTGTCCTTATCCGGTTATTAATTTGGGCTAAGAATTATGGTTCTGACTGACATTTTGATGTTTTTGAAATATACTGCGCCAGAAAAGCATCCGAACACTTGCAGATTTGGAAAAAAAATCCAAATTTTAGAACTGAAAAATATTTGGGTAATTTTTTTTCATAAATGCACTATCTAAGTGCACATTACAACACCCCATTGAATCCAATGTGACCTCCAGAAGTAAAGTTACAAGCAATTGATTAGACGAAGGTTCAGTTTTAAAACTGATTAACTGGCCTATACAAGGCGAAAAGATTCCAACCAGCGCAATAAAAAGACAACTCAGTTTCTCTTATGTGTACTTTTCATAACTTTCATTTTGTTTTTCCGTTCTTTTGTTTCAGTTTTTTGTTTTTGTTTTTTGTTCTTTTTTAAAAAATTAAAAGCGAACATAAAATAGCCATTCACCACTCTCAAACCAGAAATCTTGTCTAGATTTTTGAACAGGCCAGCTTGTCACTTTTAAAACTGGACCTTCATCTAATCAAATGGTTGTAACTTTGCTTCTGGAGGTCACATTGGATTCAATGGGGTGTCATAAATGTGCATGGTTAGAAATACATTTGTTAAAAAATACACTTACCCAAATAATGGAATAATGGCACTGCATATGACCATTTTAAGTTCACCAAAAACATTTTAAATGTTCTTTAAATAATTTACAACATCAGTCGAGATCATTAACTCCAAAAACACATGCCAGTTAGAACGTTGTAATTCTGATCCATTGTTTATGCATTTTTAAATTTATTATTTGCTATTAATTGTTTTGGTTCTAGTTTTTGTCTACAGCAAAAAGTCTTATTTTTCAAATCCTACACATTTCAAATATTTCTATGCTTTCACGAGATTCATGCACCGATAGTGCTTCAAAAGGGCTATTCCAGAAGAAATCCGTACACCCCTGTTTATCTATTATTCACTGAACAACATGCCCTGTCACGTCTGTTCTGCTTCTAGCAACTGACATTTCTCAATTGTGCAGTTCAGGGACATCCTGTACTTTTATAATAAGAGAGTTCGTGGTGAAGAAACAGTCACTTGCAATTATTATTAACATGATTAAAGAGATTACGAAACAAAAAGTAATATTTCCGATTTTGAGAAACAGTCACTTGCAATTATTATTAAAGAGATTGAGAAACAAAAATTAATATTTTCGATTTTTAGACGAAAGATATCTGTGTGTATGGTTAATTGGATCTGGTAAGACTTAAACTCACAAAAAAAGGAAGATTGGTATCCACCTATAGGGCCATACACTGATAGAAATACCAGACTTGTTAAAATGACGTTGATTAAACAGCAAGCCGCTTGAGCTTGTTAAGGAAACTTTGGATTTTGCTAAAAGCAGTAATTAATCAAGTATAAGATTAACGAATTAACAACTTCGACCATGTCGGCTATCATCATGAGCAATGCCTATATCATAAGATAGCGGTGAAAGTGGCAAACTAGACATAAAACATGGCGAAAATATTTATATAGTATCTGGTATATATCATGTATATCTGATGTTATATTGAATTTAAGACGGTCAACGTGTCAAGGATATATTCAAATTATGCAAAGACCGAACTTTAATAATGACTATGCGAAATAGCAAAATTGGGCCAAAATATCATATAAGTTTTATAGATAAATTCGCGATACATGGCTAATGCAAATTTTATTGCATTATTAAAATTGATATTTTTATATTTAATAGTCCTCGATGTAAACTTTATAAATCTAATGATATGTACTTAAAGATGTACTTAAAGTGTTTTTATTGATAACGATAACCTTTCAATGTAGACAAAAACTTGGGTAACATTTTACAAGAGTTGTACTTTTTGCAACAATTGCTATAATAGCAATCAGCGCTGCGTAAACTCTACTGCGCCAAAATGTATCCTTACACTTCGAAAAATAATCACAATTTTAAAACTGAACCATATTGGGGTAATTTGGTTTTTTTTTAATCCTGCACAGTCCAGGCCAGTTGTCACTTTTAAAACTGGACCTTTGTCTAATCAAATGCTTGTAACTTTGCTTCTTAAAGTAACATTGGATTCAATATAATGGTGTCATAATGTACCGGATTTAGATATATTAAAAAAACAAATTTTATCCCAATTTGGTTCAGTTTTGAAATTGTGATTATTTTCCCAAGTGTAAGGATACTTTTTGCGCAAGATTATAAAGAACCAAAACATTCTAAATGAACATCTTTTAAGATATGTCAACTAAATACGAGGTGTGTGCGTGTAATTCGTGTTGAAGATCACGTCAACTCTCTCAAGTCAACGCTGGTGTCGACTGCAGACGACAAATTTCAAATTTTTTTAAATCAAAAATGTCAGAATTGTAAATTTCCATGACCATATTTGGAATCAGCATGGAAAATGCATTGAAATGAGTACAAACAAATCTAGTATTGGTTCAGAGGCTCTTGAGATAGCTCTTAATATTTTGAGAAATTGTCTCCAACTTTTTATGTTGAAGCCTATGGCTAGCACACAGTGCATTAAAGTTACAGACATTGTAGAAAAGGAAGTAAGGCTGAATGACTCATACTGTACATATTTAGTAAAAATAGAAGATTCGCAAGGGAACAGAAAGATGTATAGTATTTTTTTGAAAGTTTATGTCAAATATGTATATCAGTTATGCAATGTATATAATTAAATGTGGAGTTAAGCTCAAAAGGAGAGATATTGCCAATATCCATGCTATTTTGTATTTTATATTCGGTACATTTTAATGCTCAATTCATCGTCTGCATCAAATACCGTCGTATCTCAGAAGGCTGCCTTGTGTGATTTTACTACTGTAATCAATTTTGCAATGAGAAATATCAAATTAGTTTTATGTATATTAATTTTGAGGTATTATCACAATATTATTACAATCTCATGTTTATTCATAACAGAAAGAAACATGTCGAAATATATATATAAAATAATAAGAAATACAACATTGATAATAAAATTCACACAAGGCAGCCATTTGAGATACGACAGTATGTGATGCAGACGATGGATTTAGGTAGATGTCTCATTTAAGACAGACCATCACGATATGTTAATTAGGGTCAGGGGTTACGGTGTTTTTGTTAGGGTTTGGGTAAGGGTTAGGGTTAGTTACCCCTGACCCTAATTAGCATTTCGTGACGGTTTGTCCTAAATGAGACATTTACCCGAATTTTCTTATTCAGATAATATTGATCAAATAAAAGCACTGCGCATATTCATTTGGAGGCGCATGTGACATACTGGACTTATGGGTTCATAATGTCTTTGTCTTTGTCTAACTATTCTGTGAAATACGGTAATGATGAGGCTCTGGGGCGTAACATTTCTGAACGGCGTGTCCAAAAAACCCTTGTGCCCATACCCCCGGCCATCCCACTGTCCTCCACTTTATCACATATCGATTTTTGGGAACCCAATTTTCAAAAATTAAAATGGTCTATATTATGATATGAGCGCAGAGAGCAGGAAATTATAATTATTATTATTACAGGCTATAACAATTGTTGTTTTGAAGTAATTCGCCCTGCCCTTAAATTTTCCACCCCCCCCCCTCCAAAAAAAAAAAAAGAAAACGCTGTACGGTGCTCCTCTTCAATAAGGAATACAACTAATGCGTAAAATATTATTGTTGGAACACAGAAATAAAGCACGTTTCAGAGTTGGCAAAACTGTTTTGTCATTTTCTGATTTATTGGATTCAATAAGATACAGGACGTGGAAAAGGAAAAATTGATTGGGTACAACTTCCCGGCTAATCCGGCTGATAGTCCATCAAGACAGAAGGACCTACGCGTATTCTATTTGTGCTATTTGTACAACTCTTACAACTCTATGTAGGTAATAAAACCTTCAACAATACAGTGACAGTAGATTTAGCCTGTTTATTTTGAAAGGAATTACATCGCTGAGCTATTAGCGATTGGCATTATTGGTTTTAGCCAATGATTGGTTTTTAACCAATCGCTCAGCAAGAGCGGAGCACAAGTATAAGCTCATTTTGTAATAGAAGCTACTCTTAGCAGCCGCTAGCTCGAGATACTCTAGCTAAAATACAGGTTTACATTTACTATCTTACATTATCTTGCTGTATTTCAGCTAGAGCTCCAAACGACAAGCTTCCGGTTTTTTTTGGAGAACAATACTGTTACGTAAGGGACCGTTCATTATTTCCACCGGAGGGGGGGCCGGGAGAATACATGGGGGGGTCAGATGGTTTTGGTCAGGCAAAAGGGGGGTCAGATGGTTTTTAGTTATAGAAAGGGGGGTCAGATGGTTTTGCACCTCAAAATTCCTGGAGCTTCCGGGGGCTTCGCCCCCTGGACCCCATCTGGAACATTGCCCCTGGACCGCTGACCATTATTTGCGCTTTCCGTGTCGGCCAACACTTCTTCGTCCTAGTCCTGGCATAAGTCTGGCCTCGGAGGAATCTGCTTGTTTTTCACCTGCCACAGTGTGAATTGACATAAATTTGCACCACAACTACATGATTTGGATGTATTTCTGTGTTATTCACAGTTACACCCACTTGGCACCACTTGGGATCTTACATTATTATATATTATAATTGTAAGCTAATTATTTATTAATTAGCTTACAATTTTGACCAAGCTGTATTACATTTCAATTCTAGGCCTACATGTAGTCAAGTTATAATTAGGCCGTATAAAATTAATGTTTTGGTTCTCGTCCCCTCCCTCCTCAATTTCTGGGATTTGTCAGATTTTTTATTTTTTTTTAGATTTTTCAATTATTTTAGACTTTGGAATGATTTATGAATTTTTCATACATATAAATAAGTTTATTAGAGAACAAGGACCACTTCCAAGTCTTTTTGTGGTACTCTAGGGGGTTTATACCTCAGAATCTCACATTTAAAAAAAAAAAAAAATGCCTCATCGTTTCCTCGAGCACTGTTGGAAAAGACCGAAAACTACAGACAATGCTGATTTTACACTGAAAAAAAAAAAAACAAAAAAAACACCTCCCTCCCTCATCAATATACTGCCATTTTCATATTAGAGAATTAAGATTAATCAAGTTGCTGCACAGTAACATAATGCTGTGGTCAGACTCTTTTACACCTCCCCACCCCACACAGGTGTCATTTCCATACCCTAGTTAAAAAGACTCGCCCAATCCACCATGACAGTAACTTGAACAGTGAAGGTGAAAACTACATGTATTACATGTCAGCAGGAATGTGGGGGTATTTTGTGTGTGTGTATCTGTGTGACACACTACATGTAACTCACAGTTGTGCCCAGGGCCAGGGACTAGAGAATTGTGTCACTATAGGTTGCATGTGCCAGCATATATGTACACAAAGGGCAATGTATTCAAATACATAGAAAATAACATCATCCTCATCCTCGTCATCGTCATGATAATAATACTACTAATACTAATCATGCTAATAGAAATTCACCCTTTCAGAAATATGGTTGTGTGATATTCATTCTCAACATCTTTTTAATATTGGACAAATGTTCCGGACAAATGTGCAGTAACTGCCAGGGAGTAGTGAACACACACAAACCACAGACACCCTAGCCCTATGAATGGGGTGTACATGTCTGTGTGCATGTTTTCTCTCTTTCAAGAGTTTTTAAAATGAATTAGAAAGTTCCATGAAAGAAGTTTTAGATATTTTTATGAAGTCAAAATATGTATTATGCATTATTATTATCAATTATTTCATTAACGATAACAGTAATGATTCTGGGAAGTGACAGATAAATCTAAATAATTCTGGGAAGTGACAGATAAATCTAAATAATATGGTGGATATGTAGGATATTATGACAGATCACAGATTTGACAGTCCGCAATTAATTAGGAAAATGGGCAAAAGTGAAGTCAACATTTTGAATGAAATGCACACTGACATCACTGCTATATGGTGAAAATGGTACAGAGAAGTCAGCATTCAAAGGCGTAGATGGGGTGGGGAATAAATCTCCCCAATATTTTACCAGGGATTATCCATACAATCACCCCCCCATGTTGATGCCTGTATGTGGGTTTCTGACCAACCTCATATTTGGCCATTTTAGTCCCCAAAGTGCCAATTTTTGCATGCTTGGCGTGCATTTATTCCAATTTTGCACCATTTTTTACCAGTTTAGCTTCAATATGGCAAAAATTTTTGTGCGCTTCGCGCGCATTTGTGCCATGAACATTCTGTCTCCAAAAGGTGCTGAATTCACTATACTATATAATAGGGCACGTTGGCGCAGCGGTACGGGCTCTGCCTTGTAATCGGTGGATTGCGAGTTCGAGCCCTGGTGGTGCCATCGTGTTGTGCTCTTGGGCAAGGCGCTTTACCTTACTTGCCTCTCTCTACCCAGGGGTGAAATGGGGAGCTGTTATGAATATTGTCCATTGAGCACCGCCCAAAGGTATGAGCATGCCTTGGACATTGTATGGAACCTGACATATTCTAACGACGGCGGAATAAATGTAAAGTGCGTTGGTACATGTACACATGTGAAAGGCGCTGTTAATACCAACATTTATTTATACTTCAAGAAATTCTTTCCATCCCCATCCCCCCAATGTCAAAAAGAAATCTACGCCACTGGTATGTGTGGCACATCCCTGTAACAAAAATTACAAAGACCCCACTCCTCTGCGGCAATGATACCCTTTCTTTTTTGGTGGGGGGGGGGTCAAATGATTTTCATGTAGATCGGAGGGGGGGTCATATGGTTTTTATTATCAGAGAAGGGGGGGGTCATATAGTTTTCGGCAGTGACTTTCTGTTTGCTCCCGGCCCCCCCTCCGGTAGAAATAATGAACGGTCCCTAAGATGAAGAAGAAACCCGCCTCGGAGCCCGCCCTACTCATTATTTCATTGTACTTATTGCAATTTGCCTCCACACATTCCGTAATCAACACAAAGCTTTTGTGAGGATTAGTGAGTGGATAAGAAAATGACAGCTAGGATACGAAGGGCACGCCGATTGTTAGTTGTCAATCATGAATTGCCGCAACGTATTAATATTTTACTGCATGGCATTCCGCAAACACCAATACAAATTATGCCGTATTTTTCCAAAGATCATCTCATATGAAGTAAGCTGAATGCGATCTGTACTTTTGTAACATTCCGATCGCTTTTGATCACCTATTATCGGCGAATTTGCTTGAAAACACGTGAGTTCATGTTGTGTAAACATAATTAGCATAGACACAAATGAAATTACGATGCAATACAATGCAATTTGAATGCGCAGCAGATCTATAGAAATAACGTTGCCCGGTTTTATGCAGAATTAGACCCTGTCTGGCAGCCGCGGGCAGTTTATAAAGACACCTGTTTTGATGCCTATACAAAATAATTCTTTACCTGGCGTGGACGATGTGTGATAGGACGTCAACGGATATATATTCAATAAATATTGTTAATATGTGACCGTACAGCACGAATGAGCCGTAAATGTCCTCAATTGTATTCTGAGTTACAGTGTAAAATGGGCATGAAGGTCATATTCATAGGTATTTCAATTTGGTGCTACGTGTATCTCATTAAATGAGGTACACGTAGCACCAAATTGAGGTACCTATGAATACGACCTTCATGCCCATTTTACACTGTAACTCAGAATACAATTGAGGACATTTACGGCTCATTCGTGCTGTACGGTCACATATCTGAAATTAAGAATAACACTAGTCTTTTGGATGTGATATACACAGACCATATTACTCCACTGACTGAAGCTTTTATTCATCTATTGTGTCCGATTTGACCGCTGACATATTGGAACATGTTCCTATCAATGTATTCCCCGCACTACAAGCAGATTGCACTCATGACCGGCCATGATGACCTGTGTATGTGTGCAACCATAACACTCTTTTCAAAGATTTTACTCTTACAGGTGCGAATGCCGGGTGCGAATGAAACATACATGGACTTAGCATAATATGAAATTTCTATAGAATTACAATCCAGGTCTTTACCCCTATTCATTGATAATCTAGATTGCAATGAAGAGAAACAGCGTAACATAATAATAGTGCTGGGCAATGCATTGAAAATAGTGGCACCCCATTGCTATGATAATTAATCATGTTACATAACTTCTACCATATCTACTGCGAAAGCTAGTTGAAGAATTAGGCGACTTTATTAATATTAAGGTGTTTCAAAGATTGGGCATATCGAGCTGTATTGTCAAATATTAGCGTGTTCATTCATTTTATTCAAATCAGCTACACAAACCACTTTGGACGCCATCTTGGAATTACATAGAAGCTTTGTGGGCGTGCGACCAAATTGAGGTAACTCAAGCACACTCCTGGGCTGTGTGGTGCGCTTAAATGTACACATGACATTATTGTGGTCACCAATTGATACTCACACGTACGTGCTGTGTAAAGCGATAGCTGTCGGGTCAGTTACCGATTTAATGGCGGGATCCTTCTGTTCAATGCAATGGTACCTTTATCACTTTTATGAATAGCATAGCCGGTCGGCAAATCAGATCGACATCAAAGGAACAATGCGTGACGTAATATAATATTTGGATCTCCATGTTTATATAACCTCCTTGATATAACACAAGTTTCGTGTTTTTTGAAAATAAATCGTTGCAGTAGTTTCACATAATTATATTGACATTAATGTTGCGAACTCTGGATCCCGGCTCTGGATATCGTCACATTTTAAAATTAATATAGACCTGCATAGTACAAAATCAAACTTGGTGTCATTTTAAGGCGTATTTCAATGGATCGTTACAGTTATATCAAATTCTCAAAACAAATGTGACATGTCCCGGGTTTTGTGAAGCGGATATCACATTTGTACAATAAACTAGATTTTACGTTGGTCTATTTAAGTTTTGTTCGTGTTACCGTCCTGCGCATTGTCTAATGACCTTAAATATAATTTCTTTTTTGGGTAATATATCATTAAATTATTGGAAATGAGTGATGTTGACTCATATTCTCGAGGGTGTTCTTATCCAGGATACTTTCAACGTTAAATAAAATAAATCATGTTTTACCAATAGCATATTGAAGATAAATGGGCAAATTTTTACATTTAAAAGATATTTGGTATTATTTCTCACTTTAAGCGATGAAATGACCTTTTGAATAGACAGAAATGTGTTAAATTACATGTAGGCTATATACCATGTGTCTGTAGAAGACAGCCATATGCTGTCTTCTTCTCTATCATGTCTATATCAATCACAGCATCACACGTATCTCTGCCTTGGTATAGTTTGAGCGAGTTTGACTTAACTTAATAGTCACAATCATGGCTGACCGTGACCACACAGGTTACGTGACACTCGTGGGGTCAAATATTTAAAAAAGGGTCACAGAGCTAAAAATGTGATTGTCAGCTCGAAATGCATCTTCTGTAACAAATAACATAACATATTGTCATTCTAGTCATTTCCTCTCGGAGGCCATTAATCTTCAAAATACCTCTTCTGCCACAAATAACATAACACAGTGACGCGGCTTCTTACATTAATATGCATTTAATATTAGTCAGTATTTTATTATGGGTGTTCACAGATTTGGGGTCAAAGGTCTTTAAAGCCATATTGTAACACTTCCATAAAAAATAGATTAGTATTTCTTTTCCATAAAATGTTAGCTTGTACGGTCAGATATGCTCACTTTTAATTTTGAGTCGAACAACTCAGATAAAGCAAAAACAAATACGAATTTACTACCAGCGCCGATGTCGCCAATGCGTATCACTCCGTCGGTCGTACTACGGCACAGTCCTTTGATGTGTGTGTATGGCCGTCCAGCACGCCATGTACCTACTGTGTTATGAACATCGCGTACGCGTTCGACAACCATTCCATCGTAGTACGACGCGACTTCCACAATATGACAATAGTGTACCGGAAAAAAACATCGCCCACTGAAGAGTAATGTAATAACGAAATTTTCCCCACCCAATTCTGTGTAACGGTTAAAATTGAAAAATAAAAAATTGCATGGATGACCAAGAAAGTTAACAACATGCCATATTAATACACGTGGACGTCAGTATCTGCTTTGCAAATTACCACCAGATACCTTTTAAGGTTTTACTTCTGAAATCGACATAGTTATTCATGTGTTGAAGAGGGTATGGCTTCGAAATCTATACGAGAATTACCTCTGTCGGGGACTGTCTTTAGCTTTAATATCTACAATGTATAGCAGATTTCGAATAAATATCAACATGTGGGAGAAAGTGCATTTTACCAAATTCAAGTCAGAAGACGGCATCTGCTTTGATATATATAGGCTATCTGTAGACACTGTGTTTTTACTTCGGAAAGCAGGACAGATGTGCGCCGATGTTCATATCTAAAATTAGCTTTTGAAACAATGACATGGCAATGTCATAGACTATTATAATTTCATCAGTTAATGTAACCTTCTTTGTAGAATTAGGTCAGGTCACCTGATGTCTTAACAGTATACACTATGGACCACAATGGCCTCATCCCAATGGCATAGTTTAATAACCTCAATTAAACAATCATAGTGAAAACTTTGACCTCAAGTTGCGGAGTATGAGTTGTTGTGCCCAAATTGTCAAAGGTTATTCAATGAATTTACAGATGTATTGGGGGTTAAAGAATTGTGCCCTGTAGATTAGCATGTTGTGGATCCTAGTGATAGGCTAAGTGTAAGCCAAAAGACAAGGTCTTCTTACACGTAGATGATGTGATTGTGCAGATATCAGAACCTGGATTATTGACACCATTTTCTTTAATTAAAGCACTCAGACGTAACCTTCTTTACATAATTCGATCGTCTGATGACTTAACAGTATAGGCTAAGTTGGTTAAATGGCTAAAACTTGAAAATTATGACTCATGCCATCACACTTGCCTTAAAGCCATATTATAACATTTGCTGAGGAAGACGCCCTAACTGAATTTTTAAAATTCCTTTTTTACAGAATAAATTATACTTTATCAAACTAATATACCCTGCAAAAATCAAGACTCTAGGTGCTGTAGTTTTGTCAAAATCCGAGATTTTGAATAAAACGCCGGAACCGGCGCTTTATTATTACGATACCGGCGCTTTATTATTACGATGGAATTATTAATCGAACGTATACACGATGTTCATAACACACAGTACGTACACGGTGTGCGGGACGGTGATATACACAACAAAGGGTCGTACCACAACATGACCGAAGGAGTGGTACGTATTGGCGACATGTGCGCTGGTAGTAAATTCCAATTTTCTTTGCTTTGCCGTAGTTGTTCGACTCAAAAATAAAAGGGGATATATCTGACAGTAAAAGCTAACATTTTATGGCAAATAAATGCTAATTTATTTTCTTTGAAAATGTTATAATATGGCTTTAACACGTTCACATCGAAAATATTTTTGTCTTTTCAATCTGTTCGAAATTACTTGAATTTTTGGAGCTATTGATCGGACCACATGATCCTTGAACACGATAGAGGGCTTTGAAATTGCTAGACCACTTGACATGTGACGTCATTGTTCTTTGCACTGCAGAGTGCGTACGCATCTAGTTTGCTCAGGGCACGTGCATTTTAAATCGCCCACCACATTTCATATTGTACAAGAAAGGCACCGAACAGTGTAGCGGTTCATTCAAGCATATCAATAGACCAGTCCCTCACCTTTGTTAATAAACAATGATGTCAAGTGGTCATAGCTAAGGTTTAGTGAGTTGACAGCAAGACTAAATTCGCCGTAGAGGCTAGGGCTAGGATGAAAAAGAATTAACTACCATAGCAATAGGTTAAAACATTTTTTGAATATATCGCCCAGCACTACAAGCTGGTTGCACTCATCGCCTGCGTATGTCTGCAATCATATACAAAACAACTCTTTTAGGTGTGAGTGATCAGCATGATTTGCATATTCTATAGAACTACATCCAGGTCTTTATCCCTGTTCTTTGACATCTATTGTTCAATGTAGATGTATCGCGTAAACGTACTATAAAGTGCAGTGCGATTATATTCAAAATTGTTTTAACCTATTGCTATGGTAGTTAATCCTGTTGCAACATCACTTCTTCGGCGAATATTAATTGGAATATCACTACACAACATAATGTAATACATGTATATTGCAACTATCACCACAATCCCCACTCGAAGCAATTGTCTTAATGCCATATTATAACATTTTCATACAAAATCGATAAGCATGATAAGTATTTCTTTGCCATAAAATCCTGTCAGATATCCCCTTTAAATTTTGAGCCGAACAACCAAAGCAAAGCAAAGAAAATTGGCATTTACTACCAGCGCCGATGTCGCCATCCGCCATAGACTACCCCCTAGTCCACTTGCCCATTGTGCATACTCTGGATATTGTATTTAAGCTTAAAACTCTGATTTAATTAATGTGTGCACAATTGATAGATTTCACATCTGATCAGTCACCCTACTCCCTCTGTTTGTTAGCTTCCCAAGTGGACTACTGACATTGCCTTGCGGTTAAGATTTTTAACACGGGACTCTATGGAGAGTTAGGCCAATTTCTGGCCTAACTAAAATTGGGCATGATGTAATGCATCTTTAAATGGATCTGCCTTGTGATTGGTCGCCCATACCTCGCTATGGTTTAAATCGTCTGGGCCTGCGCCATTACCATTAACTACACCGTGCGGCGCTTTTGTGTAGACGCGAAAGTTAATCTCTCATCAAACATCTAGCGCGTACTTGTGGTTAATGGACTGATAAACAAGTATGCTTGACAGTGTGTTTTAGAGAGCAAAGTCCAGGGGGTAAAGTTCTGCTTACGATTCAAAGTTCATAGTCGAAATTTCGGGGGTTCGCTATCAATAAACTGGTAGATTCCAAAATCAGAATTGTTCAGTATTAAAGTGAGCCGTTATAATTAGGCCCCCTATGCAAGATAATGTTGCATTCAATTACTTTTATTGTCACTAATCGTCTGATATTTTTAACTCTTTATGACCATTTTACTATTGAATACTTTAATAATAAACATCAGTATAATTTTGAGTTCAACGAAATGGGTTCATCATGACTAATAATAACATATTTTTAATAAAATTCGACTATGGCATAGTCTAATGTCGCCAATACGTATCACTCCTTCGGTCGTGTTACAATACGAGCCTTTGTTGTGTAGATCACCGTCCGGCACGCGTAATTTTATTAAATGCTAGCCCTAGCCCTAACCCTAACATTTACCCTAACCCTAACCCTTAACCTTTCCTATGTGTTCCTATGGGTTAAAAAAATTTGCGTCCCGTTTTGCAAAAAAAAGTGTCCGGCACGCCATGCACGTGCTATATTAAAGTACAATATAAAATAGAATAAAAAAAGAATTTTGAAAAATAATGAGAGCGTCCTCCTCAGGAAATGTTATAATATGGCTTTAGTTTGTCAACACTTAATGTTATGCGCTGGTTCATACAGGCTCGGGAATGATGCATGCTGGGAAACACGGTTATCTGCTGTGGTTCCAGACAGTATGATGTTATTGTGGATACGGAAATATCCCTTCAAATAATATTTACCGAACATGGCTGAACTCATGATCTGCCGCGCCGGAAAAGGGTCAAGATCAACTTCAGAGCTCTTTAGATAATTGATGTAGTAAGTATTTAGGTCGTCAAGCTCCGTTTAGAATGGTACAATACCACTAATTACATACATTTTTCAATAGCAAAATGGATAATTTTGGGAGGAATTTTCTCATATTCAGACAACTCTCACAGTTAAATACCTCCAACATCAGGTGAAAATGATTAAAATTCCAAATGGTCAAAAACCCAACATAGGTTGACCTAAGCCTACTATACCCTCATTTCAACGCACTGAACCGTAAACTCCTCAAAATGGCAGTGTACCCTCGAAGCAGGGCGAATATTTGCTTAAAACCGATGCAGTGCGGGTGAATTTTGGCAATATTTCAACAACCATGTCATATAACATGTATAATGAGCGAAAGAAAACCCAAAATGCACTTTTTTTGCTATATAACTTGGTCAATTTCTGGGATTTTAAAGCTCTTTCTGGGATTTTAAAGCAGCATTTTCATGCCACACAAACAAATAGTTCTTCGTCGTATTTTTATGCATCGCCATGCCTATTTGTGGTATATAAACTATAAGCATGATAAAAAGATAGACACAGCCGGCCTGCAAATAAACCTATTAAAATAAAGTATTCTAACATGTCGAACGGTTCCACCATGCCTTATTTTAAAAGTCGTGATAATGGTAGATGGTACATCTCCTGTCCCATGCATAGATATTGCCACCGGAGTTCTGCAGGGTGATGTTCTGGATCCGTTCCTATTTATAGTGTTAGTTAAAGAAAACCACTTCCGATCTTAACTTATATAGATGCACAAAAATGCTCATGGTACAGTTTTTTTAATTGTCATTATAACCTATTCAAAGCTCCCATCATTGCGCATACTGGTGATGAGTATAATACCAACCTTCTAAAGTAGCGACATTTTCATACAAAATAGATAAGCATGATAAGAAAATGTGGTCATTTGGTACAAATACTTTTAAAAAATGTGGCCATTGGTTAGAAAACAGTAAAATAAGGGGCTATTGGGTACAAGGTTGCAAAAAGGGGTCGTAAATGGGGGTCACTGGGTTGAACAATGTAAAATATTTAGAGAATAAACGATAGGAATTTTTGTTTTTACTATCCTCTACCGTGTGATAGACGACAGGCAGGTCCAATATTCTTAGTCAGTTAAGTATTATTTTAATAACTGTAAATTAGGGGTTCATTCATATATTTTCATGTTTATGCCCGAGGGGCCGCTTGCGGCCCGAGGGCATAAACAACCGTTTAGTCATGAAAATATATGAATGAACCCCGTTCATACATACCAGAACATTTTGTGATTCTTATTTCATCAAAATAATGACAAAAGATAACAAGGAACATCATAAAAAACGACGAATTTCCCTCGTTTTCTTTACCCCGAGATCGCACATCCGGGCCACCGGGCATAAACGCTGTTTATGCCCGGCTCTCGACCAATCACGCGCGCCGTTATATAGCGAGTATGTATGAACTATTTTTTAAGCAAAAACTAAGTTACCGTCATAAAAACTCGAAACTTGTTTACACTGCTAGCGCGTGTGAGTATTTCGCACTAGTCTACGCATACAACGCGATACATACGCGCACCTCGACCACCGTGTTACGCGTTATCAACACTCAAGATGAAGTGGGGTCGTCTACGGCCTGATAGACGGCACCCGTAATCATTTGATTGTCCGTTCTGATTATGTTTCTACGAACTAGACCACTCCCACTGACTAAGAATACCAATTTGTTATGCCCTGGGGTAGAAACCAAGTTTGGTCGATAAAAGAAAAATGATTCTATCAACTCTTACTACCATTCGCTAAAAAAAAAAGATTGCTTATACTAGTTAACCATGTGCCATGCTAGTTTGAGGAAACCCGTGATCGGCAAATGTTCATTTGAAAAAGTGTCAAAAAGTTTTTGCCCATTTATTATCCTTTCCAACATGTCCAACGTCATATATTTGGTCAGAAAGGTCGCGCAGTACTAGTTCGGTCGATAAAAATAGCTTTAAAATGTGGGCTCTGGAAAAAATCAAGATTAATATAAATTTAGATATACCATACTTAACCTTGTGCCATGGGTAGGTTTTCTTAAAAAACCCAAATGTTTGCCAACCCTTCAGTGTGTGGTCAGTGCAGACCACAGATAAGGACCGCTGGATCTCTGGTAAGAGGGGTGTGCATGCATCACACAGTCATTGGTATACTAGCTATAGACCTGTAGGCTTTATCACTCAGTACCAATCTTTTTCTGTAAAAAAAGTAATTTTCTATAATAATATTCATATTTTTTTTGTTAATTTGTCATCTTTATTTGCCATATTATTCTAAATTACACAGATGACAGCCCACTAAAGCAATGAGCTGACCCAGATCAAGGAGTCCTGTCATCAAGAGATCATTCACACAGTAGAGTGTTTGTGGAGCGAACTTTTGAGTTTTCAATATCGGCTATTTTTGATATTTAAGGGAACTGGAATGAGCGTTTTGAGCGGTTCGACAGCATTTTTTGTGGGACATGAGAGCACATCAGACCTATCGAATTGTATTCTGAATACGAAGAATGTCTTTCTAATATCAAATAATTTTCATTTTATGAAATTCACGATATAATACAAATTTTATGACAAATTATTAAAATTTGATATTTTTCACATTTTGGAGATATAACAGTCCTCGAAGTAAATTTTATAAATTTCCTGATCTAGTCTTCAAGTGTATGTAGTTGGAAGGACAAGCCGCGATCAATTGAACATTTTGACCTTTCATATTGAAGATATGGATTTTTTTCCCAAAAAGACCTAAATTTTTTTGGTGTTTTGGGGAAAAAAATCCATATCTTCTAAAGTGTATCCCACCTACATACACTTTAGGTAGAAATCATCAGATTTATAAAGTTTACTTCGAGTACTGTTAAATATCAAAAATATCAATTTTTAATGATTTGCCATAAAATGTGTATTACATTGCGAATTTCAAAAAATCAAAATTATTTGATATCAGAAGGACATTCTTCGTATTCAAAATGCAATTCGATATGTCTGACGTGCTCTAATGTCCTACAATAAATACTGTCGAAACGTTCATACCCCATCCCTTAACAGTTCTCAAATTTAACTTTATAAGGAAAAACCGACCATCATTTGAAAAGTTTGACCTTTCGTATTGAAGATCGATTTTTTTCCAAAAAGACATAAATTTTTTTTTAAATTTGTGGAAAAATGTATATCTTCATTACGAAAGGTCACAATTTTCAAATGATAGTCGGCTTTCCTACTAGCTACATACACTTTTAGTAGGCCTACATATCATTAGATTTAATTTGCCATAAAATTAGTAGGCCTATTATATCGCGAATTTCAAAAATTCAAAATAATTTGATATCAGAAGGACATCCCTCGTATTTAGCAATGTTCAGAATGGAATCGATGTCTGATGTGATCTCATGTCCCACAACAAATACCGTGCAAACGGTGTCCGAACCCTTAAAGCCATATATTGTAATATTTGCTGAGGACGCCCTCAATATTTTTCAAAATTCTGTTTTTACACGATTGATTGTAATGTATTTAACTAAAATACCCTGCAAAAATCAAGACTTTATGAGCCGTAGTTTTGTAAAAATCCGAGATTCTGAATATAGCTCAGAACCGCCGTTTACCGGTAATTATTACAATGGAATTTTTTAGTCGAACGCGAACGCGATGTTCATAACACCGTACGTGTATGGCGTGCGGGACAGTTATACACACATCAAAAGACCGTGCCGACAGAGTGCTGACACGCATTGGCGACGTCGGCGCTGGTAGAAAAAATGCAATTTTCTTTGCTTTACCTCAGTTGTTCGGCTCAAAATTACGTACTTGACAGTAAAAGGTAACATTTTATGGAAAAGAAATACCAATCTATTTTTTAGGGAAATGTTAATACATCTTTAATGTTTACAATAATTCAGTTGTCTCAACATTAAATTAACCACATGCCTGACTCACAGCACAGTCTGCGCTGCCACTTTGACAGCTCATTTCTAAAATTAAGCCCATTTTATTTTTAGGAACTCCGTTTTATGATACACTTTGCCCAGGATTTTTTCCTCCTTCTAGTTTCTTGTATAATTGCTGACTTCTTTAAGAGGTACAGGTGCAGCAGGCCTGTCAAGAGGGGGAAGTCTGTACCTCAATATTACCGGCGTCATATTACCAGGGATTACTCAGCATACTATAGACCATACATTGATGAAGAATTCTAGAGGCATTGGCAGACTTAATTAATTAACGTTAAATAAGGGTTAATATGAGCAAAGATACTCAATACGGGACTGCTCTTTTATGGGGCGCACTATTTGATTTCCAGCGCGGCATGAAGAAATAAACTTCGCCCACTAGGGAGACGAAAAAACACCCCCCCCCCTCCCCACTAATCCCACTAATGAATCATAAACAAATCCTCACCCAACCATGGATAAAGGTATAATATATTAAAATTTAAAAATAAAAAAAAATTCGCCGAATTCAGCGGCGAAAAAATCCACCAAGCCCAATTACGCCCACCCCTACCCCCCCCCCCCAAAAGTCAAATGGTACGTCCCTTAAGAGGTAACAACACATATGGATTTATTCACAAAGTGTTACACAAGCTCAGCATTTTATGGCATAACATAATCCATGATAATAAAATAACAAACTCGAATACTTGTCTTTTTTTTTAATTGGCCTTGGATTATAGAGGCAAATTCTTTCTTTTGATTGGTTATATGATCCAATACGCTGGCAAAATTTCGTAATAATCGAATTAATTACCATAGTAATATATGAAAACAGTTTTTGATTATATTGCTCTGCACTACTACGTTCATACGGTATCTCTGCAAGATACGGTATCTCTGTAAGATTAGTATCTTTGAAAAGACCGATATTGTATTCAATCTATGATTTGACATACACAGGTGATGCGTGTAACCTGCGTGTAGTGCAGCGCGATATATTCAAAATTGTTTGAACTTATATTGCTATGGTAGTTAATCCGATTTATTACGAAACTTCGCCAGCGTATATAATATTAGATATACAACGGGCTGCAGCATCTATTCATCTATTGTTTCCGATTAGAGCTCTGACGTTGCCAATGAATATTCATGAGATTGTACATTCAACGTGCAGTTTTCGAAATTGGGCGACTTGTGTTTGGCAGGTGTGAAATACATCTTGCTGGGTGTTTTAATTACGTAACGCATAAAGGTTTTGGCATCATTGAATGGCTGCCTAGTGCTGTTATGTGTTTAGTTTCTATAATAATAATTATTATTAGTTATTCATTCCTTTCTTTTCCTTTCTCTGCACATATTCTTTCTTATGCCTACACTTTAGGGACTTATCACTCTCTCGCTCTCCTTTTCCCTCTCTCACCTTCTTGTTTTGTTTTTCTCCCCACCCCCCCCCACCCCACCCCACCCCATACTCGATCGTCCATCCGTTTCTCCTCTTTTCACCCCTTGACCACTCCTTCACTCCCTCACTTGCCTCTGGCTTTTAAAATGGATATTCGTGATATTAAGGTTAGCAAATATTTAAAACTGTTGCGATTTGGTAGTTCACCGCATCTTCGGAATGGTAGTGAGCTTTGGCAAAAATAGCATTGATCATTTCATAGCGAGTGTGTAAAAGAACTCAAATATCACGGATATACTTTTGCAGGTCTTGTGGTTCTTGAGTTAAGTTGTAGTAGAGGGGGCTGAAAAACAACACTTTTGTAAAACGTACATAACTCATTAACAACAATAAATCAAGCTGCTTTTATAAGTATATGATTTGTATTATAGAATGAACCTTTCCAAAACATCAAAGTGTTATTTTACAAAATAATACATTGATTTAAATAATTGGCTGCTTCGACCAACAATACCTAGTCTACCCTTAAGAAACCCATTTGACTTTATTGAATAGGCCTATAACCACGTACCATTACAACATAATACTGCGACGTTGTTACCGGTAATCGATCAGCAACTCTATTCAATTTATTTAAAAGAGGCGCCTAAATTAATGTGGGCGGTAAATAACTGTTCATCGATGGTAAAGTGTGCTTTTGTGTGCTGTCGAAGACTCAATCGCACCAGTGGGCTGTATGAGAACAAAAGGTACCTCTCGCTCAAGTGGGCGCTTTCACATGACTTACCTTTAATCACTTATTGGCAGTAGTCAGTTACCGATTTAATGGCAGAACCCTGTTGTCCTGAACAAAAGGTGCCCCTCGATGAATAGCTTGTCGGCCAATCTAATCGGCACAAAGGAACAATACACTAATCTAGTGTGTCTCCACGTTATATAAGCTCATTGGAATACTACATGTAAATTAGAAAACTATTCAAGTGGTCCAATGTTATTAAATTGGCAAGGTTACTGATACTCTTAGGAGTATCTTCAAATGAATTTTACACAAAGGATCGAGGGGCCTTTGGAGTGCCTTTTGGAACCATGCTCTTCATTTATTGAGTTCTTGTGTACCTAAATCGTCATTTCACCAAGAAAAGGAACATTGAAATAATGAGGCGGTTAATCTAGTAACCCTTGAGCATGAGCAGATTTGCATGAGTAAAAACAACAATTGGCTATTCCATTTAAAATCCATACACCCCTATGACCTAATCTCCCTAACAAGGGATCTCGATTTCAAATTGAGTCACCCATTCAGGTAGGCCGATTTAAACTTCACACTCCGTGTGTGGAAGATTAATGTCATGTCTTCCGCAAGGGGTGTATGGATTCCAACCGCAATAGCCCAATATGAGTAGACTTTGATTTGCACCTGTTTTTACCTCATCATGTATCACCTGGAGCAGGTGCATAAAAAAGCGCGCCAAAATCTAGACTACGATTAATACATGTCCCTATTTGATGAATGACAGCCAATTTAGTCATAATTTATCATTATGATAATAATGATAATTATTACTTAATTGGTTGTCATAATTATCTGGGTTACTTAATCGCCGCTTAATGTTTAGCAGTACCCAGCTATTACAGAAAACGTTTAAATGTTGGTTAATCAACTGGTCATATAAAGGGTATATAAAGGGTATAAAACGTTTAAGGAACATGCGGTATTGTTGGTCGAAGCGGTTTTCATTGTCTAAATCAATATATTATTGAACAATAACACTTTGATGATTTGCAAAAGTTCATTCTACAAATCATATTCTTTGATAAATTGCTTGATTTATTGTTAATGAGTTATTATACGTTTTACAAAAGTGTTTTTGTTTTAGCCCTCTTTACAACATAACTCAAGAACCACAGGACCTACAAAAGTATATCTGTGATATTTGAATTCTTCTACACGCTCGCTATGAAATCCAAGTAGTGAAGCAATGCGTAATTTGCATAAATCCAAAATGGCCGCTTATGCGGGGGTGGAATTTAGAAGTCGGTGAAATATTATTTAAAACCATATCAATGTATTGCTCTCATCATAAGGATTCAGAAAAAGTATGGTCTGACCTGCCTTCGATATACAGTTCTTGAGTTATAGGCAAAAAGTTCAAAGGTCAAATTTAGGGGTCAATGGTGTCTCATATTGTTCCTTTGGCAAAAATTAATTAAAATGAGAACACTTGCATTGTAACATCATAAAATAGGTGAAGGGCAACATGGCTCAATGGGTTTTGATTTTTTAGCCATTTTCCAAGGTAACAAACCACCTAATATATGACAAACTATTCTTCTTCTTTTAAAATGTTTTGCAAGCGGAGCAATCTGAGACCATTTTTATTGAAATCAGAAACTTTTTCCATTTTTTGTCCCCCCTGTGGAGTCCCAATTTTGACATTTGACCTTTTCCCTTATAACTCAAAAACTGTACATCGGAGATGGTCAAACTTTACTTTTTCTTAATGATGAGAGGAATACATGGTGCGGATTTTTAACAGGATTGACCAACTCTGAAATTTCACTCCCTACATAAGCGGCCATTTTAAAATCCTGCGTACGGGCCTGAACAAAATGTCCAGATGCTTTATACGGAGGAATGTTGACGGATATAATAATATTTAAACACGTAATGAACACACAACACATTGTTTTTGATGTGATTCAAGGTCATCCAATGCCTTATGGGTTAACCACGTGACCTTTCTCTCTTCAGAGTCCTGAGACCTTTTTCAAAGGCATCTGGATAGTTTGTGGATTCGTCTCTGCATTCAAACGGATCCCCGTCTTTCCGCCATTGTAAGCACTTGAATACGCGCACGATGTCACCACAGGTGATACCTTTCATGCCATTGATTAGCCTAAACTTACTTTCATGTAAAGAACTTTGCCATTTAGTACTATATATTATGCCGTGTTCTTTTTTGTGTTGACACTCCCCTCACGATTGTTTGATGGTATGTAGTACTAGTCATTTTAACTAGACGTGAACACTGATGGCGCTATTTATCTTAAATGTTGTTTGCATATTTACCACGGGTAAACACTTGTTTACTGTCATTAAAACATCAGAAAAATGAGCAACATGAAATTTTGAAGAAAAAAAGTTTTAGCATGAAATGGGACGAATAAATTATATTATAATGTAAAATATAAATGGCGCCCCCAATTTTCACACAAATAATTTATGGACTTTTTTTACAAATTACCACAAAATAGCAGAAAACATGAAATATTAAAAGAGAGGAAAATCGGTGTTAAAAATAGCTAAAACTATTTATGTAATGCTGTTGGTATTGTCCAGGTCTAGAACTGAAAATTAAATTATGTTGTGTAAGGAAATATCATAAATAATAATCACGTCAACCAACCGTACCCGATCAAAATCGGAGAGTTTTTACAATTAGTCTCAATAGATCTTTTGTTGTTATTGTTGCTTTGTTGTTGATTTCAGCGCATAAAACTCCAATATGTAAACCTGACGGAATGATATAATGGTGCTATTGTACGCAACTGCATTTTGCAACTGTTACTGCGATCGTTTAACAGCGGGAAATTTTACATATTTCATTGATTACCTTTTCTATATTTAGAAACCTTACCAAATCTTAACCGGTCGTTTCTATTTTTACTATACTATGCTGTATAGTGTCAAAACTGTGGCAAACACTTTTCCAGCATAAAAAGTTCATCATGATGCATTTTAATAGGAAAATATAGTGCAGAAAAACTACACTTTATAGAAGGAACTTTAACCAATCATAAACCCCTTAACCCACCCTAATACCCCTTAAAGGTCCCATTTAGTGATCTGCTCATTTAGAACATTTTAAATCAAAATTCATTTTTTTACACATTTGTTAAGAGTATAGATGTGCTAACATAGCTTGCAATTGGCTGAGCCGAAAACGTGTATTAAAGACAAAACAGGACATTTTACATGAAAATATAATTTCTCTACTTACCTGACACCCCATAACCCACCATAACACCCCTTAACCCATACCCTTGACTAACCATTACCCTTAACCCACCATGAGACTCCTTAACCTACCATGACTAAGCATCACACAAATACATGCGCGGTTGTGGATGATCATGATGATGAAGGATTTAGCCTAGTACGCATCGACGTAGATGAATTATTTTCGGTTAAATTTGCAAAGGCTTTCGGGAATGGTCTGTCCTTTTCTGGATAAGAAGATGAGAAGTTTATTTATCATGTTATGTGAAAATTATAAATTTAGCTCAACCGTTTGAACCAGAGGATGTTTAAAGGGTTGGGTTAAGACATTCCCATAACCCAATGGGGTTTCTGACCTTGGTCTGTCTGGCTTTTGTACATATGTGGCACAGTTGACCACACCTTGCATTGGGATTGTGTGCAAATATCTGGTGTTTCATCCTTTTATTTAACATTCAAAACATTGAGACTTATGAATAAAATTAATGCAGTGGGGCAATAATGAATGTCTCCTGTAAAGAAAGTCAATTTATAAGTCTCAATTATTAGCTTGTTGGCTGCAGTTTTAAAATTACTATTTTGCGTGTGTGGCAATGTAGACGTTGCCTTTAACATGTTTAATATTAGGTTATATTGATCAAATTTCCCAATCATAGTGTATTGTAGGAATTCCTTTAAGCCTCCTCTGCGTTTGAACCAGGAAATATTTTCCCTTAACAATTTTGCTTTGAAAGTGCACAAATTTCAACTGCATTTTTAAGTTCCACGAAACCTCGTGCACTAAATATACGTAACTGAGATATCAATATTATACATTGATAACATGGTAAAACAGTTCAACTTCCTATTTAAAACAGTTCAGTAAATTATATTATGTTTTTAGGGAAACGTTGAAAATTGGCTATGTTTCAAGCTATGGCATACACAGTTGCGACGCCTATGCCTTCGGGAGTCATGATAAAAATACCAATTTTGTATTTTGTAAATGCCTGGATTGGGATGAGTAATCGTTTTATATGTACATTAATAAAAGTCCCGTTAAAATGTGACTCTTAAAAACGTATTGAAAAGAATTTAACGTTGATTTGACTACTTTTATTGAACAAGTTGTACTACCTGTTGATTGACCAAAATAAATACTAAAGGGCAGTGTTGTGTCATCTATATCATCTAGCACCTGTAAATGCAAGTTTGACCATAGAGAGTTTAAAGCCCAGTCATAATTGGCAGTTGAAATGAGCATTTCAAGTTATCAACCAATCAGAAATGCTGTTAGATGAGCAAAAGTGTCCAGGGGGTTAAAACTCATGTGACATGCAGATTTGGTCCGAAATTTATGGATCTGGATTACATTTAACTAGATTACTAATTCATTATCCTAAACTAAAACTGAGGAACAATCAAACTGAGACTGAACATATCTTACAAAAATAAAACGAAAATTAAAATAAGATTCCGCCCAGGTTCAAACCAGGACTAGTCACAACTTCAAGCCCATAAGACAAAACATAGTGCAGTTATGTCCACGGCAAATTCACCGTGACCTTTCCAGTCATAAGCATGATAAACCCGCTTAGTGAAGAATAAACCGAGATATGCAGTACTAAACCATTATAGTAATCGATTGTCCAATGCAAATTTATTACCACGTGATAATATTAATCCAATGAGCGATCGAATTGTCCGCTACGATCGACTAATCCAATCGTTAATGACGCTATTGACATGTACGGGCGGAGCTCCACTGACCAATTTTTCAATGGTTTGTTCATTTACTCATCACAGCGGTCCCTCGTTATTATAAGGACTATGCTAATGATTTAAAGATTGACATGTAGAGAATAAACCATACTTGATTGACATAAAGTGCTAAATTTGTACCTATTACGGTTTCGTGACACCCCTCTTCCATATGCGACCAAGCCAGGGCGGCCCGGTGAAGCAAAATGTGCATTGGAATAACACGGGAGTTTGATGTAAACGGTAGGATTCCTTTCTCATACAAATGTATGGTCCCCCGTTATTAAATCTTGTACCGGGTTGAAAATTCAGATATTTTGAAAAAGTAATTGAAACATAGAGCAAGTACTAAAATCATAGCTTTTATACTTTATATGACGCTAACTAGTTCATCTCATATATCTACAACACATGGATACCAGTAGGGGTCAACTGCCTATTGTGAGTGCCCCTGTGTTGTGTGCATACATGTAGGCAACAATAACTGCATGATGAGGGTTTTTTAAACATAAATGGACATAATGATAAACATCACACGTTGTCACGAATAGCGCCACGGCCATAGCAGCGGCATGAAGACTTCGATGGCTTTCCATGAACTTCCCGATATACCGTAGGCGCTATTAATATACACCCGAGTGAATGGTCTTAAGGGATCTGGAATGAGCGTTTATGGCGTTTCGACAGTATTTTTTGTGGGACATGAGAGCACCTTAGACCTATCGAATTGCATTCTGAATACAAAGCATGTCTTTCTGATATCAAATAATTTTCATTTTTTGAAAATCACAATATAATACAAATTTTATGACAAATTATAAAAGTTTGATATTTTTCAAATTTTTGATATATAACAGTCCTCGAAGTAAATTACATAAATCTAATGACATAGTATATGTAGCTGGAAGGAAAACCCGACGATCAATTGAAAATTTTGACCTTTCATATTGAAGAAATGGATTTTTTCCCAAAAAGACCTTTTTTTTGTTTGATGTTTTTGGAAAAAAAATCCATATATTCAATACGAAAGGTCAAAATTTTCGATTGATCGTCGGCTTTTCATCCCACCTACATACACTTTAAGTATAAATCATCAGATTTATAAAGTTTACTTCGAGTACTGTTAAATATCAAAAATATCAATTTTAATGATTTGCTATAAAATGTGTATTAAATTGCGAATTTCAAAAAATCAAAATTATTTGATATCAGAAGGACATTCTTCGTATTCATAATGCGATTCGATATGTCTGATGTGCTCTAATGTCCCAAAATAAATACTGTCCAAACGTTCATACCCCAGCCCTTAACCCGGGGTCTTAAACTTGGTGAGGCGTCACTTGTCATGTTGATTTATATCAAAAACAAACTTTGCACTCTGGTCTATATATTTCCACCCCATCTAAGGCATGGAAATATAAAACGACTTCTGCGCCCGGGTTCTGCGCATTTGAAAAATAATTTAGAACCACTAAAGCTCACGTTGCCAAGTGGTTATATCACAGGTCCTGGGTTCGATTCCCGGCCGGGATCAATTATTCTACTTGTCTTCTTTATTATTTGCGACGACGAACGTGGTGAAGAAGTATATTTATTTCACTTTTTAGGTACTAGATTACTCGGTTCATACATAGGCTACTGTATCTGCGTGATTTGTGGAGAGCCGGGCATAAACAACGTTAATTGCCCGCTGGCCCGGATGTGCGAATCACGTTTGTTAATAATGTTTTATTTGTTGTTATTATTTTGAGGAAATAAGAATCATAAAATGTGCTGGTAAGTATGACGGACAAGCGGCCCTCGGGGATAAACAACAATTTAGTCATGAAAATAATGAATGAACCCCTAATTCATGATCGGATCCTTCGCTAAAGAGCCATGTAAGACAGGCAGAACATTTGTTCGATTATGCCTTGTTGACGACATAAACATGATAAATGATGTAAAAGTTGTACGTACACACACCAGCCACTAACAGCGCCGCAGAGATTCCTATTGGTTACTTTGAGAGAATTCCACAGATAGATTGCTCTGCGCTGGATATCGTCTTCTTCTCATAGTTTTGGTCACATTGTGTTAACTCGTGAGTTAACGTTACACTGATTTTTTGACCAATCGGTTCCAAAGTAGCAGTCCTGTGAAATTTAATCGCTCGTCGCTTGGCGAAATTCAGCTTTGTTCTCCATCCTTTAGGCGACTTCTACGGGCGGACGGACCTTTCAAGTAGGGTCGGTCGGTTTTTTTTCTTTTTTTTTGGAAAAACATTACCAAAATCTTTAAATAGTTGCAATTACAAATAAAAATTGGGTCAGTATTCATTTGTACGGGAATTTTTTCCTCTTTTCGTCGCCTTATGGTCTTAATTCACCTTTTTGTTATTTGTTCGCATTTTGAGGTGGGGTGGGATTATGATGGGGAATTTGAAACACCCTACCGTGGCGCTGCCACTGCAAAGAAGCCGAGAGCACGTCCTCGACCATGTCGTTTTGCTCAGTAACGAATTGTGCATAATTCTTTGCAGGTATACTTGAGTTGTCGTCATTTGACGTCACGCCGATGTGCACATCGTTTATACCGAACATCGTTACTGCACATTTCAGTCGTGAAGTGCGCAGAGCTTTCTAATAATTATGAGCGAATTCATAATTGACGTGAGGACATCACAGGTCTATCCGCAAAGGCTTATGGGATTTACCGAAAAGGTTAATTGAATCATACGAAAAGGGGGAAAACATCGTCAGACATATTCCCGTTAATCAACCAAGCATATTAATTTGAACAAAATAAAAAAGGAATCACATACTATTTAATAATTATGACATTAAACTTTTGAAAATGTGTCATGTGCCAGTTGTCAATCACAGCAATCATCTCAGGAAGCACATGAAAAGGTTACATAAGGTACATCGAATGTCACTAACATTACTGAGGATGTGAGTATGTTCCTCAATAATGAAATTCAATGTTATCATCTTATGACAAACCGTTTCCGATTATAAGTCTTATTGGTCACGCGTTCATAAAAAAGACAAAAATAGCAGAAAAAGGATTTTTGCACCCTGATGTGATAGTGACGTCAGTGCGCTGATGAGGCAACTGTTTCGCACGCGCATTTTTGCGGCGTATTTAAGTGTGTGCATATGTACGCAAGCCCAAGGAAATGCACAAAAAGCTCTATAGAATCTCGGCTGTTATTTTCTTTGGAAAGGTGCCCGGGTTCATGAATATGTCCGACGTGACCAGAGTATTTGTTTATGTCCGTCGCCCTAACTATCTCCGTATCTCCTGTATCTCCTGATATTATATAAACATGGAAAATAACATTATTTTTATGTCGAACAACTCGGGGTGTCGCCTCGTTGTGTTGCCGCCTCGTTGTTTTCACTCAAAATTGGAGGACATTTTCTGTTTTTATCCATGTTAACCTTCGATCTTTTCACCAATAACTCCAGACTGATAAGTCGTAGATATGCCAAAATATATACGTTCTAAATCCTTATTACCAGAGGAATACTTTGCCATTGGTTTTAACACAATTTAAACAATTTTGAATTTCGGAACGTACAAAATTGTGCTTAAATAATCATGGTTTCGTTCGCGGCAACACTACCATGCACTGTGCAACTTATTCGCGTAACCTGTCTGTCTGTCCGCGCGCCCTGTCGCTCCTCAAACGCTGACGCGACGCCGCGGCGCGCCGCGGCCTTGCCGGAAGCTCTGCTGCACCATGGAAACAAGACTGCAGTAAATAAAATGATTACACCATGTGGATAAATATCTGCCGAATGTGCACGGATAATTTAGTAAAATTGTATATTTTACCTTCTAAATCACCAAAAAATGCCAATCTGCTGCAGTTGGACGCCCTTCTCATTTTCTAACTTGACCAAACGTCACAAGTCACCGGATTATATATTTATGGAATAATCTTCAAAATGGACCTAAAATCCGCTGTATTTTTCTAAATCGCGATTTTCGGCAAGTTCACTTTTGACCACTTTTAACCATTTTTGGTCCGCCATAGCGTCTAAATGAAGCATCACTGAGGTAAGTTTTTAAGTCAAACGTTTAGATATGGCCAAAATCTAGATAGTGTTTTTTCATTTTTTTAAATTAGGGCCTAGAACTTTTTTTATCACCCATGATTCAAAAATTTGAACACGGGTCATACGTTTTTACTGATTTTTTGCCTATATTTTAAAAACTAAGCAAAATTTCGAAAAAATAAAAAAACACTTTCTAGATTTATTTGTCTAAATTAATAAAATTCATGTTTTACAGTTTTTGATTTTCAAATAATTATTTTATGGCGGACCAAAATTTTTTGGTCAAAAAAGCCGTTTTTTGGGATTTTCTCGAAAATTGTACTTTTTGACCCAAAACTGACATTTTAAATGGATTGATGAGCTCATTTCCGTTCAAAAAATGTATACTTTTATATACTTTACATAAATAGTTTTCGAGTTATGAGGTGAATAATAATGGATAATTAGTGATCCTGTGTGCCTCCTTAACTGTTACTCTCATATCTCGGAATGCTCAAAGGTTACCATTGGGCACCTGTCAAATTCTTCATATACACACCTGACACTATTATCATTTAAAGCAAAGGTATGATAGTCATACCCAAGTTTACACTTAGCATGCTTAGGGTGATATGGGGTTATCTAGACAATAGTATCTGCTTAAATCCAGGTTAGAAAACATGAATAATGTTAAATATAAATGCTGGTTGAATTGACAGACAAGTGTTGCCTATATAGATACGTACACTTCAATTAATTACTTATGATGAGAAAATGTCATCAGGTATTTAAAACGTTATATCATGATATGCATCTCCGAATTACACGAATGTGGACATTGCCCCCGGCATTGCCCCAAACGATATTCCGATCTCATCACAGGCTATTTCCACTTTGGTTTGGATGACTTTGACCCCTACTCCCATCTGTCGATTTTCATGCCAATTTTGAAATCCATTTTGATGTAAGAGCCAAAAAGTTGCATTTGTAGGTTCTAATTTGAATAATTGGGTTAATCCAGTTTAGACACTTTTTGGCTTACAAATCAAAACAAAACAAACTCAGTGCTATGGTTTGTTTCGTCTCAAGTTGAGAGTAACGCCATGTTGGATTTTGCAGTGACAGATCGAATCTCGTGCGCTAACCTAAATCATCGGGGCGTATAAACATGCGTAGAAGGCCGGACGATATATCTGTCCGCTGGTGACGTAACCGCGTAAACGCACAGATTAGCCTCTGTCACTCCTTCATCTTACATGGCGACGTTACTCTCAACTTGACACGAGACATAATTATAATATTATAGTTGCTGAGACAATTATTTCCACTGTTACCAAACACTCCATTTACATGGGGAAAAAGTGAGGATGAGATTGTTTATCTGATTAGCCTCCTTTAATTTATGACCTTCAGGAAATATTGAATGAAGTTCTCCAATTTGTTTTTAAGTTAAAAATGTTACTAGTCGACGGCGATATATAGTCAGGAGATTTTCTCTACACCACAGACTATTACAGACCATGTATCAACAGTCAAAGTCCCCGTGCATTGTATGCTGTGAATTCTCGCATATTCATGAGGACCGGTTGTTTCATCGTGCCGTGTCTAACAATCACGACAGCGTTGCGTGTCTTCGCCTTTGCAAATCAGCGCCGGAACGAAAATATAATAAAATTAGAGAGCTTGCGATTTCCAAACGTATTTTATTTATGTAAAATTTTATTTTGATTCCTTTTCATCGTTAGTTCGTTGTTTTCACTCAATTCATCTGTTAATCCAAGAAGAGGAAGCGACTGATATACTACCGGAAAGTCAATAGATTGACGGATTTGTAGCTTGTAAATGACCGCTGTGCCATAGTGTCAATGTCAAAATTTCACTTATTATTATAATTTGAACAAATCTATGATTCAATCTAAAACTGTTTCACATGCGACTTTGAAACGATTGATAAGTTCGGTCAATATGGACAATCTTTCTTATATCTCAATATTCCTTTTTCCGGGGGGTATGAAATTATGTGTTACAAAAGGTTGTCAATGGGTACAACAGAAATGAAAGAAGAGGGTCATTGGGTATAAAATTTGGGTAGCCGAACGTGTTTATATTTTTCTTATCCCTTTTCCACCAATACTTATTTTCTCTTCACTCAATTCCTCAGTCTACAATTCCGAGAATAGGGCGGGTTTTTTTTAAGCGACTGATTACCAGAAAGTCAAGTGATTGACGGATGTGCAGATGTACAATGACCGCTGTGGCAAAGTGTATAATTTCAAAAGTTGACTTATTGCTATATTTTGAACAAATCTATGGTTCAATCTGAAACTGTTTCACCTGCGACTTTGAAACGATTGATAAGTTCGGTCAATTTGGATAATCTTTCTTATATTTCAATATTCCTTTTGCTCGAGGGGGGAGGGCTCAACAAAGAGGCATATCGGTATGACATTTAATTATGTTTTACAAAAGGGGTCAATGGCTACAACAAAATGAAAATGTGGTCATTAGGTATCAAATTGTGAAAGAAATGGTCATCAAGTTCAAATTGTCCAAAAAACAATAGAGCAAAATTATATTTAGGTCATTGAGAGGCCGAACTTGTTTTTATTTTATTCTATTCCTTTTCCACCAATACTTCTTTCTCTTCACTTAATTCCTCAGTCTACAATTCCGAGAATAGGGTGGTTTTTTTTAAAGCGACTGATTACCAGAAAGTCAAGTGATTGACGGATGTGCAGATGTACAATGACCGCAGTGGCAAAGTGTATAATTTCAAAAGTTGACTTATTGCTATATTTTGAACCACAGATATTGGAACACAATATCTGTGTTTGAACAAATCTATGGTCCAATCACAGATATTGTTCCAATATCCATGATATCTGTGGTTCAATCTAAAACTGTTTCACCTGTGATTTTGAAACGATTGATTAGTTCGGTCAATGGGTAACCTTTCTTATATCAATATTCATATTCCGTTTTATTGGTGATCTGGCTAAGATCTTCACAAGTTTCCCTCGCGTGATGTACCACGTTCCTAAACACCAATGTCAAATTCCAATACTTCGTAACACAATCCATCCAATTCCTAAACACATTTTAGCATTTAATAATGTTTATAAACGTGTTGCAATTTAATGTTTGGAAAAAAGTGTTTAAAATCAAAACACTGTTTTATGCGGCCATTGCGGCCCATACACGTTCAACCTTATTGATCAACATCAATACCCTGAATACAAGAGTGGATACAAAATGTACCATTGAACACGCACAATGGTAGATTTTGTATCCACTCCTGCATCTAGGGTCCCTAATATTGATCAATATTTTGATCCTGTATGGGCCGCAGTACAGTGTAGTATAAATACGATAGGTTAGAAAGACGGTACGGTGAACTATGACCTCCAATTTCTCCAATCCATTCATTCATTCATTCATTCATTCATTTATCCTTTCAACAATTCATCCATTTATCCATTCATTCATTCATTATTTATTTATTTATTTATTTATTTATTTATTTATTTATTTATTTATTTATTTTTTTATTTATTTATTCATTCATTCATTCATTCATTCATTCATTCATTCATTCATTATTTATTTATTTATTTATTTATTTATTTATTTATTTATTTATTTATTTATCTATTTATTATGTATTTATTTATTTATTTATTCATTATTTCTTTCTTTATTTATTTATTCATTATTTATTTATTTATTTATTTATTTATTTATTTATTTATTTATTTATTTTTATTTATTCATATTTGAACATTATTTTTAATGTTCTACAACAGAAGGGACACCTGTGTCAATCAGTTAAAATTGACGATTGATAGCATCTTTCATTTACAATCTTGGTATCTAAAATTAGAAAGGATTATCCTATCCTGGTTATTGCATATCCTCGTATCTCACCTACACAGGAAGGTTCTTCGTAAACATCTTATATTATGATTTCAGGTAAGTTTAAACTGATTCACACAAGCAAAGATTTTTACTCACAAAAACCCAGGGAGTAGACCCGAATCACGTGACCTGATGAGCTGCCGATAGACGTTTGGCAGATGGTGTCTTCCCTGGTCCTTGTTCAGGACCAGGGAAGATCTTATATTATTTTTGAATAAACATACAATACACAAAGATGGACATGTATTTTTCCAGTCAGGTAATACATCATCTCCATCTTTTGTGATTCATAGTAATAACTAATAATCATTTACAGGGTAATATGCTAGTCAAATTACAAAATCACTAATTGCAACAGAATCCATTTGCATGCGTCCATATCCTAAATGCTCACACAAAAAAAACCCATCAAAAGTCCCAAAAAAGCAAAGTATAGTGGAACAGTGTCACTGTTCAAAATGGCCACTTATGCAAGGGGTGACATTTCAAATTTGTTCAAATCTTGCTAAAAACCATACCAATGTATTGCTCTCGTCATAGAGTACCGAAGTGATGACGTCACAGAAAACCTTTTTTGCATTTCAGCGTTTCGAATACCATGTATCGGCGGAGCATGATGAAAAACATCCACTGTCCAAATTTGGTGGGAATCGGCCGCATGAATACCTAATTAGCCCCATTGAAATCAGTGTAAATTGGCCTGGATCCAAACAGCTATGAACCAGGCCAATTTACACTGATTTCAATGGGGCTAATTAGGTATTCATATTTTGGGTTGATGTTACGTACCTGAATGACAGTTTTGTGCCCAACTCCTGCACCTCGACGGCTGCTTCAGGTTGGAGCTGACGTAGGTGGCGCTGTTAGAAGTTGGTCGTATGCGAAAGAAAGCAGTTCCCTCGTCTCTGTTGAATGTTTTGCCCTCCCCCCCCTCTTTCTTATCCAGATGGCTTCCTTTATATGTCTTCTCTTTCTGTTCTGTTCTCTGTCTCTGATTTGCGATTCCTCCCATCCAATTACATGATTGTCCTCTGCGACATGATCTGTTATTGCGGACTCGTTGTCCACCCCATGTAATGGAGGCCTGTCTGTGAGATCTGGTATATGCTTTCTTTGAAGCTTTTTCTGCTTCGGTATATATGTTCTTTGAGTCTAGTTCCAAATAGTTTAGCTGTTTCTCCAATGGCAGCAATTTCAAAATTTGCATTGGAGAATTTTTAGGGGACAAAATGATGTTGAACATTGTTAGAAAATAAGTAGAATTACAAACATATCCATTCCAACGCGTTAATGTCATTTAATTTCTTTGTTGCAACGTGTTGCAATTTAATGTTTGGAAAAAAGTGTTTAAAATCAAACCACTGTTTTATGCGGCCATTGCGGCCCATACACGTTCAACCTTATTGATCAATATCAATACCCTGAATACAAGAGTGGATACAAAATGTACCATTGAACACGCACAATGGTAGATTTTGTATCCACTCCTGCATCTAGGGTCACCGATATTGATCAATATTTTGATCGTATATGGGCCGCACTACAGTGTAGTATAAAAATACGATAGGTTAGAAAGACGGTACGGTGAACTATGACCGCCAATTTCTCCAATTCATTCATTCATTCATTCATTCATTCATTCATTCATTCATTCACTCATTCATTCATTCATTCATTCATTCATTCATTCATCCTTTCAACAATTCATTCATTTATCCATTCATTCATTATTTATTTATTTATTTATTTATTTATTTATTTATTTATTTATTTATTTATTTATTTATTTATTTATTTATTTATTTTTTATTTATTTATTTATCTATTTATTTATTTTATTTATTTATTTATTTATTTATTTATTTATTCATTTATTTACTAATAATATATATATGTTTTTATTTATTCGTTTGTTTATCTATTTATTTTTATTTATTCATATTTGAACGGTATTTTTAATGTTCTACAATATTGTTGTTGTTTTTTTCTTTAAGAGAAGGGACACCTGTGTCAATCAGTTAAGATTGACGATTGATAGCATCTTTCATTTACAATCTTGGTATCTAAAATTAGAAAGGATTATCCTATCCTGGTTATTGCATATCCTCCTATCTCACCTACACAGGAAGAGTCTTCGTAAACATCTTATTTTATATTTTGAATAAACATACAATAAACAAAGATGGACATGTAATTCTCGCTATTCGCAATAAGGGCGCCGCCAGCGATTTTGATATAATCGTGATGTATCATGGGAAAAGGTCGACATCAAGTCCGCGCAATACGAATATTACCATGCTATTACATAGGAACACGTGACAATATTTTTTAGTTTGTCAAAATAAAGGTGTTACACGCGAATCGATACTCAATAATACTTAATAATGTGATTTGAAATGTGCACAATTAATTTTTTTTTTTTTTTTTGCGTGTAATACCGTTATATTGACAAACTAAAAAATATTGTCACGTGTTCCTATGTATTAGCATGGTAATATTCGTATTGCGATGTCGACCTTTTCCCATGATACATCACGATTAGGCGCCCTTATTGGCGAATAGCGAGAATTTTCCAATAATAATTGTCTCCATCTTTTGTGATTCATAGTTATAACCAATAATCATTTACAGGGTAATATGCTAGTCAAATTACAAAATCACTAATTGCAACAGAATCCATTTTGCATGCGTCCATCTCCCAAATGCTGACACAAAAAAAACATCAAACGTCCCAAAAAAGCAAAGTATAGTGGAACAGTGCCTCATTTGAATAAATTCAAAATGGCCACTTATGCAAGGGGTGACATTTCACATTTGTTCAAATCTTGCTAAACCATACCAATGTATTGCTCTCGTCATAAGGATTCAGAAAAAGTATAGTTTGACCTATCTCCGATGTACATACACTCGAGAACATTATGTCGGAACTGGTCAAACTATATTTTTTCTTGCGTTTTTTTTGTTGTTGTTGTTGTTGTTCGTTTGTTTGTTTGTTTATTTGTGGTCTTTCAAAACGTTTTGTACATCTACAGTCTGTCCATCTAAGGTGGAATAACATGCCCTAAACCAAAAAGCATACACAAAAGGTGTTGGGGTCACGTTTACCATACACTGAACAGACTATAATATTATTCCAGCAGAGTTGTGACAGTTTTGTTGCATTTGACACAATTGCTTCTTGTTAACTTTGATTCCAAAACTCTGATTCAGATTATATAAGAGCTTGGTTCCCAAAGGCGCGAACTCCAAAGGCTGCTTTGTGTAAAATTCATTTGAAGATATTCCTAAGAGTAGCAGTAACTTTGCCAATCTAATAACATTGGAACACTAGAATTATAGTTATAACAATTTTTTGATTATCTTTTTCAAGAAATAATTGCAAATCTCTTTAACCTCCCGTAAAGAAAGTTGTTTGTTTGATAATTAAAAGATTCTTGTGTACAAATCCAATATTTTGGGTTGATGTTACGTACCTGAATGACAGTTTTGTGCCCAATTCCTGCACATTGACGGCTGCTTCCGGTTGGAGCTGACGTAGGTGGCGCTGTTAGGAGTTGGTCGTATGCGGAAGAAAGTATTTCCCTTAGGCTGTGTTGAATGTTTTGCCCCCCCCCCCCCTTTTCTTATCCAGATGGCTTCCTTTATATGTCTTCTCTTTCTGTTCTGTTCTCTGTCTCTGATTGGCAATTCCTCCCATCCAATTATATGATTGTCCTCTGCGACATGATCTGTTATTGCGGACTCGTTGTCCACCCCTGTAATGGAGGCATGTCTTTGAGATCTGGTATATGCTTTCTTTGAAGCTTTTTCTGCTTCGGTATATGTTCTTTGAGTCTAGTTCCAAATAGTTTAGCTGTTTCTCCAATGGCAGCCATTTCAAAATTTGCATTGGAGAATTTTTAGGGGACAAAATGATGTTGAACATTGTTAGAAAATAAGTAGAGTTACAAACATATCCATTCCAATCGTTAATGTCATTTAAACTTTAAAATGTATATACAAATGCGAGACAAGGCCCCGGGACAAGGCAGCAATTGGGTTTAGCGCCTTTTGGAACCAAGCTCTTCAATATAAGCTTTCGAGAGGAAAACTGGATAATTATATAATTAAATGCACTCATGATCTATATTTATGCAGTGACTACTTTATACAGCTACTATGTTTTATTTTCCTTTTTTCTGAGGCGGAGGCCTGTGATTGGGGTTCTATAATGTAACGCTATCAGTAAAAGCATGTCCCATATATCTGATGATATCATAATGATAATGATGATACTTTGAAATGTCTCCAATAGAGCGTTCTGATTTGAAATGACTTGGAAATACAGGTTGTATCAAAATGATTGGTGCCCATCAGCTTCCAGTGATTAAGGACAAGGCTTCCACATCAAAATGCAACATAATTATGAGCTCCTTATTATAGATGAATATTATAAAAGGGTGTAAAACTATAAATCCCTAACATTTCAAGAGGATCCAATGTTACATATTGAAGAAGCAGGCTTGTCAATAAGAACTAGGTATCAATCATTTTGATACAGCCTGTAATCATGATTGAAAAAAGTAAATGAAACGGATGTTGGGAAATGGAAATTTACGGTAGAATTTTTGTGATTTTCTTAATAATTTATAGTAAGATTCATTGATGTCTTGCCTTTATAAAAATGTATACTTTTATATGTCTTGCGTGAAGTTATGGCACGTAGTAATATGGCACGTTTACTACGTGCATGTCTGAGAGTACACAGCTGCCTTGAATGAACCATGGCAAAAGGAAGTATACTGTTTGTGATGTAACTAGAAGATACACTCTAATGAGTCGATATATTTTGGGCCGATGTACGGAAAGCCACATCGTGACTCAAATCAAAAGCATTGATTGATAGAATAGTACTTACGCTGTTCTTTAAACCTGGGAGACGGTATTCGTCCCAGCTTCAACTCGGTGAAGTCAAGAGTGTTTGTTTGTGTTACAGCATGAACAGTGTGGATGGAGTGAGGTGGATGGGGTGTTTGTATGAATGGAGTGAGGTGAATATTGGGTGGGGTGCCCGGGGGGTTCACTCCCATTGTGGCCTGTACACCATCCGCGATAATGAAAACGCGTAAAAAGGGTCGTTTTTCGTGGGTAGGCACGATACGCGCGTATCGCGTTTAGGGTGTCAAAAACATGAAAAATTGGAAAAAGGGTAGCAAAATTGCAATTGCTAAATACGCGGAAATGAAATTTAGGGTATGAAATTTGATGTTAGGAATGAAATCCCTGTTTAGGGTGTCGTTTTATCCAAGGGTTAAATCCTTGTTTAGGGTGCTTTTCAAAAGTTGATTATCGCGGATGGTGTACAGGCCACAATGGGAGTGACCCCCCCGGGGTGGGGTGGGGTGTGTTGTTGGCGCAAAGAGGTGTAGAGTAGACCGACGAGTAGGACTTTTTACTGAGAGTGACGATGATCGTATTTGCCGGAAGCCATAACCCTAACCTAGTACCATAGGTCATAGGCCTACGGTCACCTCGCTACTGGACACTACTCCGTGATCACTATCTCACATGGCGCATGCGCAAGAAATTCCAGTCCCTTCGGGCGGGGCGGTGGACTTTCACGGTTAACGGTTCATCATTCTTGAGCGATCAGAGTCTGAGTATAGTTTCGTATAAGAAAAATAGGTCATACTCGTCATAATGCGTGATTATAAATAAAAGTGAGTGACATACTACATTAAGTTAAAGATCTTTGCAAAAACTGTTCAGGGAAATGACTGCAATTTACAAAATGTAAGTTGCAGTTGAATTTTGACGTTCAACTCTTATTTTCACACTCGTTGAAGCCGACGCTTAAGTATTTGACCAATGAGGTAGCGCGCTTTTTCCAACGCAACAAAAAGCGAGCTACATCAATGGCTAGAAACCAATCGTTCGTCGCTCAGCGATGGAGTATAAATTCAGTTTTACTGCGCAGTTCCATATGCACAGTGAGAATGTGCGCATCGAAGGAAACGTTCTTTGCAAACATTCCTTAGTACACTCTAATTTGGCACTATTCATTTTATTAATACAATCCCTACTCGTTTATTTTTGAACCCATAACTATTCGTTTTGATGAGTTATATTGTTCTTTTCATTTTGATTAGATATATATTCGCTTTGAACAGATAATCTTATCAAAATATCCGTTTTATTTTAACAAGTAACTATTCAAAGTGACAAGATCGCCAACTCATTATTTGACAAGATTACACATTTAATTTTGACAAGATCAAAATTTGTGTCCCCCTTTGACAAGAAAAACTATTCAAATTTGATATTTTTTGTCATTTTTGACCAGACAAACTACTCAAATTTGACAAGAACCTATAAATTGTTTTAAATGAAGGCAATCTTATCAAATTTGATGAGTTTCTTGTCATTCTGATGAGAATATCCGATTTAAGAGAAATAGAGAAATCGATTATGTCCCTATCTGAATAGTTTGCCTTGTCAAATTTTCTATTCAAAATGAGTAGATCGTTTTAAGAGTGTAATACCGAAAAGACGAAATTATTACCATAATGTTCTGGAGCGTTAACATGGTTAACCGGTGAATATTCGTGCAAGCTGACTGAATTCCCATGTTGTTCCCTATTTAGAATTATAGCATACCTAGAGGTGTGTTTATCCAATGAGTCATGTCGCTGAATAGTATGGCTGCTAACCAGACAGAAGCACTTTTCATGCCAATTTAACCTAAATTCCCGACAATGCTATATTGTTCTAAAACTAGACCTAATTGACTGTATTTTTGAAATACTTCTCCATTTGACTGTATTTTACGACTTCGTCAAATTTACAACATTAAAGTCATTAGCAGTGATTTTCTAAGCCAGAATAATAATCCTAAAAGTTCATGCCAATTTAACCTAAATTACTGACAATGCTATATTGTTCCGTATCTACACTCATAGAAATGACTTGTTCGCCTTGTTGGCGCAATTCAAAAGGAGTAAGTTTGGACAACTCAAAAATAGTATAAAAGTTGCCAAAACAAAATTCATTTTAGTTATCCGAACTTAAAACATGTTGAAAAAGCTCAAAAAGTTCCGTCAACTAATCAACTTTGTTGGCATTACTGCCAACTTCTAAATTCAAGTTCAGGGAACTTAAAAAAATAAACAAGGTTCAAAGAACCAATTAGTTGAGTTATTGCAACTCAACATGTAAGTTGATGTAACTCGTTCATATTAAGTTACTGGTTATTGTTTTGAGTTATCCCAATTTGGTACTTTGTTACTTAATCCACGTAATTTGATCATTTTCTGCACAATTAGCAGTATTCAAATGATTATTTTTGTAATCAGTGCAAAATGTTGTATACTATAGGACACCTCTAGAAAATTATGCTAACCTAAGCTAGTTTCATTTTCTGAGTTGTAACAACTCAATAAAGTAATTGCAAATGAGTGCGACCAACATAATGATATCGAGTCAGCGTTACTCAAAATTGTACGCGTTGGCATTACTCGGAAAGTTGACGCAACGACTTACATCAACTTACTGAGTAATGCCAACGAACAATTTCTATGAGTGTAGGTGTAATTTACTCAAATTTTGAAATAATTCTCCGTTTGACTGTATTTTTTAAAACTATTGTGTCGAATTTATAACAATAAAGCGATTAATAGCAGAACACCAGAACATCCTAAAGTTCATCAAAGTTCGGAGTTCTGCATTTTTGTAACAAGAATAGTCAATTTTCAAATGTTGCTTCCTCGATCGAATTAGTATCTCCGCGCGTCATACACCTGTCATGCCTGTAGCGCACAGCGACAACAGCAGGTAAATAATTATGTTGTACAGGCGGGGAAACTAAATCAATTACACGTGTATCACGCCGCTATATCACAATATGCAAAATAGAGTTGACATTTCTTTTTCATTCCTAATCAATGATAACTACCCTATTGTTAATAAGGACCAAACAGAATAAAAATCCTATATTGTTGGGGGACAATAAAACAAGCAGTGTCTCGCCGTCTCTGTAGAATTCCTGAACGATTAAACCACAAAGTGTCAATGAGATCATTTGAAGTAACCGCTCGCGCTCTTGTTGTTTTTATAAGGGCTAGGGGAATTGGGCAGCTGCAGAGTTGTGGATGGCGTAGAGTGGTGTATCTGCTATTTATATAATATTCACACGATAGATCTACGAATACCGGGGTAGAAAATGATGGATATCTCCCGTTATTTTTGGTTTCTATAAAAACCAATTGCAAGGCTTGCACTTGAATATATGTGTTTAAAGATCGTGATAATCTTAAGTGTGCGTATTGAAAACCAAGCTTGCGTTTTGAAATAAAAAACTGACAAAAAATTCGGATTTTATTTGTGCAGAACAAAAAACTGCTGCCCTCATTCGTCAACCCTCAGGGTTACGGAGCATAACACAGTACTTGCGCCAGTGTAGACGACTGCTGGAGTTAGTCTAAAGCAGATGACGTACCAGGCTTATTGACCTCTACAGAGAAGCCAAATGGACTATATGCTTAACATGCAAGCAATAAATCTGATATTCATATGAAGGAAATATCTTTGGTAGCTTTTGGTTAAAATACTTACCGTAAGGCCTGTACGTACTTCACGTGGTCGAGGCTTCCGAATTCGGAAACCGTAGCTAGCATTACGTGCGCGTCGGTAAATCACATAAGCTTTGCGAGTACACCTGAGATGTCGTCATTTGATGCGTACTGACCGAAATGACGACATCCCAGGTGTACTCGCAAAGGCTTATGAGATTTACCGAAAGCTCAATTTCCATTTTTTAAAATAAACAAGCGATATATCATAACAGGTGTCCTATTTATGGTTCAATGATTGTTGATTTTTTGTGGACCATGTCTAAAATTGTTTTGGGGTTATGAGAAAAACATGAACTTCAGATGCCAAAATCTCAAATTTGATGAGTTAAGGTGAAGGAATGAAGCTGTCAATCGGGTTATTCACCTTTGTCTTTGGGTTGTCTGTTATCAGGTTATGTTATTTGCTAAAATACTTTACGTTTTGGAACAGACTGATTTAAGAAAAATATTCCCCAAGTAATAAGGCAGTATCTGCTGTCTTGTTTCTTTGTAGATATTGTATTTTTACTTGGGATGATACATACTGTCACGTGAATGCAAGAAAAACAAGCCCAGTAGGCCTATTGGTTCAGTGGTTCTTAAGATAGCTCTTGATATTTTGAGAAAATATAACAAAACTTTTCATGTTGACGCCTGTGGCTAGCATGCAGATCATTAATATTGCATTGGCAAAGGAATCCAAAATCTTGACACATTTTCATCTCATCGCTGCATTGGGTTATGAGATTGTTTATCATGTGATTTAAGTTGCTATTATTGAAGACCGAATTAAAAAGACTAGTTTGCGTCTGACGTCTATGACAAGCCAAGGGGTCCAAAAGCGTGGAACTGCTATGCGTAGCTTCTTTCTCGTTACGAGCAGCTGTTTGACCAATCAAAATAGTCAAATTTAATCACGTGGTTGGGTCGTTAGCTGCGCGTAGTATAGTGCTAGGTATCCTCTTTCACAATTATTATCTTGTAATTAATTTACGGAATTAGCATAGATAACGAGCGGGTAAGGAGGCCAAATCACAGCACGTGTCAAGAGAACATGTTGCTAATGCCTGGCTAAAATGACACAAAGCATATTTATTTAGTGTTTACAAGTTTACACCGTGTTTAATAGCAAGTAACTTTATACTCGGGCTGTATTAGCGGTGCAGGGGATATGAAGGTCAAACTACTACTGATGTAAAGCGCTGTGTAAAGATATTGCAGGGAAAGCGATATCACATGCCACTGTGTAAATATGGAGAGAGTAAAATGGGTCATCATTTACAGAAAGTCGGCGTCAATAAAATTGCGGCCCTCACTATTTCGGCATCAAAAATGTTATGACCCCCGACTCCCACCACCGATACACCTTACCCCCTAGACAGGCTAAATTTTTTTTTTGAATACAATAAACACACTATCTGTAGTCATCTTGTGACTCCCTACATTTTGTCATTATCAATTTATGACCCCCTCCCCTTATTTTTCTTTCCAAAAAGTATGACCCCTATATTTGGGATCCCTTCCGAAGAAAATGATAGCCCCTAAATATAGAACAATCATCATTCTGTTCATATATTACTTTAATAGCACCTATACCATTTTTTGCTGATATACTACGGATATTTTCATTTACAAAAAATTAACGTAATATTTGTGAGAGAGGATGTTTACATCAGCTCCACGTGTTTAAAACCGCGAATCTGATTGGGTAATAAGCTGCACGTAACGAGAAAGAAGCTACGCGTAGCAGTTCCACGCTTTTGGACCCCTTGGCTTGCCATAGACGTCAGGGCAAAGGCGCACGTGATTGGTTACTGACCTGCGCAGTACAGCATTTTTGAGGTGGTTGACTAGTCTCGGTCCCAGCCGATTTGTGTTCCTTCGTCACTAAACAAACCGTCTGGCGACAACCTCATAAAACGTCTTCCCTAATTGGCTGAATTAACTCCGTAAAATATTGTGTTACCAAATAAGGTAAGTGATGGCCAGCCATGCGGCGATATAAATCCCCGTATTAATCAACACTGTGTATGTAAGTACGCGTTGCGAGTCGCTGACATGAAAGGCGATATCAGACGATTGGCGCCTCAGTGGCTGCAAACTAGCGTACATTTTGCGTTTGCGGTATCTACAAAGTACGATGTTTGTGTCACTTACACAAGTCACGCCCTAATTCATCAGCCATAGCCAATTGTAAACCTTTTTATTTAGAAATTCATTACTTAAACAACAGAGAACAAACTGTTAATGTTAACTCAACTTTTTCTGACTTTAGGCCAATTGATATTGGTATTCCTCAGGGCTCAATTTTAGGTCCTTTACTGTTTATAATTTTTTGTTAACTGTTTACCTAATGCTGTGTCTGAATGTAAAACTGTAATGTATGCAGATGATACCTCTTTAATGTGTAAAGCTAAAATGAATCTGATCTTAAAATTCAAATGGAGTCATGTCTAAGTAGGGTAGCTGAATGGTTCAAAGTAAACAAACTCACTTTAAATGTTGAAAAGACTAAGTTTATGATCTTTGGTACAAACAAAATGCTTGAAAAGTTCAACAATGTACATTTAATATATAACAACAATGATATTGAAAGAGTAGATGAGTTTAAATATCTAGGTGTGAAATTTGATAGCAAGCTGTCTTGGTCAGCTCATGTCGATAATGTTAGTAAAACTATTTCCAAAAGAACTGGCATAATAAAACGTATAAAATATTTCCTTCCATACAAAACCACTGTAATGTTATCCAATGCTCTTGTTATTCCCCACTTTGATTATGGAAGCATGGTCTGGTCAAATTTTAGTGTAGAGTACCATAATAGGCTTCAGGTACTTCATAATAATCTAGCTAGAATAATTCTCTCAGCAGATATAAGGACACCAACTAATGATTTAATGAATACATTGCAGTGGGTTAAACTTGATCAAAGATGGCATAATACTCTATTAATGACTGTTTTCAAATGTTTAAAGAATGAATATCCATCGTACTTATCTTCTCAATTTGATTTTGTTCATGATAACCATAATCATATAACTAGAAATCATACTTCTAATACATTGATTGTACCAAAATTTAAATCAAATTCAGGTCAACGTACTTTTCATGTCAGGGCAGCCTATGCATGGAATTCTTTGCCACCGACAGTAAGAGCTCAGATGCAAAATATGACTTTAGGCCAATTTCAATCAAAAATTAAAGAAATTTAGGCCTGTCTTTTCTATATTTTATTCATTTACTTGCTTGATTTTGTATATAAATATAATTATTGTATTTCTGTATTTTGAATCATGGTATTTATAATTATCTTGTAGTTGATGGTACCATTATACTTATTTGTAATATATTGTAAATACGTTGTAAATACTGTATGATACTTTGTAAATATTGTGTATCGTAATATATTTTGTTGCTATATAACATGTATCAATGAGGGCCTGCTTGAAAAGCAGTGCTTGTCACTGAAGCAGTATAACCCTCAATAAAGAAAGAATAAATAATAATAATAATAATTAAACCAATCAGCGATCGTCATTTCGGGGTTGTCGCCAAACGATTTGTTTAGTGACGGAGGAACACAAACCGGCTGGGACCGAGACAAGTGGTTGACAGGACGTCATACGCAAACTAGTCTTTTTATTTCGGTCTACAAAATTACTTGAAGCATCTCAAATCCCACTACCCAAAGTTTTGACACCTTATAATTAAAGACCGAATTAACAATGATTAAAAAGACTAGTTTGCATAATGACGTAATGTCAACCAGACCAAAAATGCAGTACTGCGCAGGTCAGCAACCAATCACGTCGCGCCTTTGCCTTGACGTCAGACGCAAACTAGGTTTATTAATTCAGTCTTTAATTATAATATATTATAAATGTCAAAAGGCAGCTATCGCACATAGTACTTTCTTACAATCATATGCAGGTACATCTTTATTGTATTTATATCCACCAGGAAACCATGTGGCAATGACGCCGGTAATGTAGGTAATATATAAATTATTGGATTATTACTTCAAACACGTCTCCTATTTTTGCCTAAAGTATAAAGTTGTAGTTTTGAAAAGTTGCATTTTATATCATTTTCATATGGACGTCTGATAAACATGGACAAACATGAAGACCAATCTCATAAGAAATTATGCTTCACTGAATTCATCTTTTTAGTAAATCAGCCTTTGTGTTTGGACCCCGGATGTTGTCACGCCGATGCGCACGTCGTTACTGCGCACTTCAGGTTTGAAATGCGCAGTAACAATGTTTGCTGACGATGTGCACATATATTGGCGTGACGTCAAATGACAACATGATCAGGGGTCCAATTACGCAAAAGCTTATGGGATTAATATAGCTATATTTCATGGACGCGCAGCGCAGTACCCTAATGGGCTTTTTTATATAGCAAGCAGAAATCTGCCAGTAAATCATCTCCAGCATGATGACCTTGACATGACCTTGACCATTTTTGGCATTCGATGATGATCCCATGCACCAAGTTTGGTGGTAATCCAATAATCTATACTCGTATGACCTTGATATGACCTTGACCATTTTCGGCACTCGATGGTGATCTCATCAACCAAGTTTGATGACAATCCAACAATTTTGCTCTGATGACCTTGACATGACCTTGACAATAATTGGCACTCGATGGTGATCTCATCCACCAAGTTTGATGATAATCCAACAAACTATATTCGGATGACCTTGACATGACCTTGACCCTTTTCGGCATTCGATTGTGATCACATCCACCAAATATGATGACAATCCAACAATATATACTTAGACGACCTTGACATGACCTTGACCCCTAAAAGGCACATCTTTGGGGTGGGGGCATTAAGTGTACCAAGTATGAGCCCTGGGGCCCTTGTAGTTTTGGAGCTAGCCCTGTTAATGTGAAGCATGAGGAGGAAAAGGAGAAGAAGGAGAAGAAGGAGAAGAAGGAGAAGACTAACTAGATGGCACTGTTGTGTTTGAGCAAACACGAATATATATGCCTGTGATTCCCACCTAACCCCCAATGACCTTGACATGACCTTGACCATTATTGGCACTCGATGGTGATATCATCCACCAAGTTTGGTTACAATCCAACAATCTTTACTCTGTTGACCTTGACATGACCTTAACTATTTTTGGTATTCGATGGTGATCCCATGCACCAAGTTTGGTGATAATCCAACAATCTATACTCGGATGACCTTGACATGACCTTGACCATTTTGGGCTTTCGATTATGATCCCATGCACCAAGTTTGGTGGCAATCCAATAATCTTTACTCTGATGACCTTGACATGACCTTGACCATTTTTGGCATTCGATGGTGATCCCATGCACCAAGTTTGGTGATAATCCAACAATCTATACTCGGATGACCTTGACGTGACCTTGACCATTTTTGGCTTTCGATTATGATCCCATGCGCCAAGTTTGGTGGCAATTCAATAATCTTTACTCTGATGACCTTGACATGACCTTGACCATTTTTGGCATTCGATTGTGATCCCATGCACCAAGTTTGGTGGCAGTCCAATAATCTTTACTCTGATGACCTTGACATGACCTTGACCATTTTCGGCACTCGATGGTGATCCCATGCACCAAGTTTGGTGGCAATCCAATAATCTATACTCGGATGACCTTGACATGACCTTGACCCTTTTCGGCATTCGATTGTGATCACATCCACCAAATATGATGACAATCCAACAATAATATACTTAGACGACCTTGACATGACCTTGACCCCTAAAAGGCACATCTTTGGGGTGGGGCCATTAAGTGTGCCAAGTATGAGCCCTGGGGCCCTTGTAGTTTTGGAGCTAGCCTTGTTAATATGAAGCGTGAGAAGGAGAAGGAGAAGAAGAAGGAGAACTAGATGGCACTGTTGTGTTTGAGCAAACACGAATATATATGCCTGTGATTCCCACCCTAACCCCCAATGATCTTGACATGACCTTGACCATTATTGGCACTCGATGGTGATATCATCCACCAAGTTTGGTGACAATCCAACAATCTATACTCGGATGACCTTGACATGACCTTGACCAATATTGGCGGTCGACGGTGATCTCATTCACCAAGTTTGGTTACAATCTAACAATCTTTACTCTGATGACCTTGACATGACCTTGATCATTTTTGGCATTCGATTATGATCCCATGCACCAAGTTTGGTGGGAGTCCAATAATCTTTACTCTGATGACCTTGACATGACCTTGACCATTTTTGGCATTCGATGGTGATCCCATGCACCAAGTTTGGTGCCAATCCAATAATCTATACTCGGATGACCTTGATATGACCTTGACCATTTTTGGCACTCGATGGTGATCTCATGAACCAAGTTTGATGACAATCCAACAATATTTGCTCTGATGACCTTGACATGACCTTGGCCATAATTGGCACTCGATGGTGATCTCATCCACCAAGTTTGATGATAATCCAACAAACTATACTCCGATGACCTTGACATGACCTTGACCCTTTTCGGCATTCGATTGTGGTCACATCCACCAAATATGATGACAATCCAACAATATATACTTAGATGACCTTGACATGACCTTGACCCCTAAAAGGCACATCTTTGGGGTGGGGCCATTAAGTGTGCCAAGTATGAGCCCTGGGGCCCTTGTAGTTTTGGAGCTAGCCCTGTTAATATGAAGCGTGAGAAGGAGAAGAAGAAGGAGAAGAAGAACTAGATGGCACTGTTGTGTTTGAGCAAACACGAATATATATGCCTGTGATTCCCACCCTAACCACCAATGACCTTGACATGACCTTGACCATTATTGGCACTCGATAGTGATCCCATGGACCAAACTTGGTGACAATCCAACTATCTATACTCGGATGACCTTGATATGACCTTAACCAATATTGGTGCTCGATGGTGATCTCATTCACCAAGTTTGGTTACAATCTAATAATCTTTACTCTGATGACCTTGACTTGACCTTGACCATTTTGGCATTCGATGACGATCCCATGCACCAAGTTTGGTGGCAATCCAATAATCTTCACTCTGATGACCTTGACATGACCTTGACCATTTTGGGCATTCGATGGTGATCGCATGCACCAAGTTTGGTGGCAATCCAATAATCTATACTCATATGACCTTGATATGACCTTCACCATTTTTGGCACTCGATGGTGATCTCATCAACCAAGTTTGATGACAATCCAACAATTTTACTCTGATGACCTTGACATGACCTTGACCATTTTTGGCATTCGATGGTGATCCCATGCACCAAGTTTGGTGGCAATCCAATAATCTATACTCGGATGACCTTGATATGACCTTGACCATTTTCGGCACTCGATGGTGATCTCATCAACCAAGTTTGATGACAATCCAACCATTTTTACTCTGATGACCTTGACATGACCTTGACCATAATTGGCACTCGATGGTGATCTCATGCACCAAGTTTGATGATAATCCAACAAACTATACTCGGATGACCTTGACATGACCTTGACCCTTTTCGGCATTCGATTGTGATCACATCCGCCAAATATGATGACAATCCAACAATATATACTTAGATGACCTTGACATGACCTTGACCCTAAAAGGCACATCTTTGGGGTGGGGCCATTAAGTGTGCCAAGCATGAGCCCTGGGGCCCTTGTAGTTTTGGAGCTAGCCCTGTTAATAGGAAGCGTGAGAAGGAGAAGAAGAACTAGAAGGCTATATATTTGTACACAAATACGGCTATACCCGCATGTTATCGGTGTACCAAAACTTACAGTCCTTATTTGCTGAGGACTTAAAATAAAGAAATTGTAAAAAGTCGTCCAATTGGGCAGAAAATGTGTAAAAAGTGAAAGTCCAAGTCACAAGCTTTAATTGAATGTAGGTTACACTGTCGTAGCACTTAAAATAAAGAAATTGTAAAAAGTCCCCTCCCAGGGGAGTCGTCTTTCTTACTCTCCATAGGTTGCTGTTGTCAGTCTCTCTTACTCACAGTGAGGCCATGCAATATGATTAGGGGGAAACTATTCCAGAGGGAGTATGTAAATTAAATGGAACAGCCCTTTCAGAGGGAGTATTTAAATTAAACGGAACAGCCTTTTGGGGGGACATTTCAGAGGGAGTATGTAAATTAAATGGAACAGCCAATGGGTATGTAATTTAACTTGAACAGCCTTAACGCTTCACGCTGGTATTTCCAATTGTGATATAATACGATCTGTCTGTTTAGTCCTACGTGTGTGGGGTGGATGGGTGTGTGGGTGTTAGTAACAATATAATTCTCAGATGCTATCTGTGTACAAATTCTGAGCCCGGAAGCTGCTTTCTTTGATGAGAAACGGCCCGCCCTTTGTTTTAACATTTGAGGCCCTGGGGCCCATAATATTTGACTTATTAGGCCCATGTACATAATTATGTTGAAGTATAATTCTCAAGTGCTATCAGTAGACTCAAGCTGGGCACTGTAGCTGCTTTATTTACTGAGTAACGGCCGGCCCTATGTTTTAGCGTTTGGGGCCCTGGGCCCATATTATGTGACATATGGGGCTTATATGTACATATAACTATATAATTCTCAGGTGTAATCTGTGTACAAACTCTGAGCCCTGAAGCTGCTTTATTTGATGAGAAACGGCCGGCCCTTTGTTTTGACATTTGGGGCCCTAGGGCCCATAATATTTGACTTATGGGGCTCATGTTCATATGTTGAAGTATAATTCTCAAGTACTATCAGAAAACTCAAGCTGGGCATTGTTACTGCTTTATTTAATGAGTAACGGCCGGCCCTATGTTTTAGCTTTTGGGGCCCTAGGGCCCATATTATGTGACATATGGGGGTTATATATACATATGACAATATAATACTAAAGACCTATCTGTGTACCAAATCTGAACCCTGTAGCTACTTTATTTGATGAGAAACGGCCGGCCCTTTGTTTTAACATTTAGGCCCCTGGGGCCCCTAGCCTTGTACATATGTGGCCAAAATGGGCAAAAGGCACATCTACAACTTAGGGCCCATACATATGCCACATATGAGCCCTAGTCATCTTATACTTATAGAGCTGGGCTTGTCAATCTGTTGCACCATATTTTAACATTTGGGCCCCTGGGGCCCATATTATATAACATATGGGGCTCTTGTATATTTGTAAATATAGAGTACCCCTAGAGCTACCAGTGTACCAACTCAGGGCCCTGAGGCTGCTTCATTTGATGAGAAACGGCGTGCTTTGTATTTTCACATTTGGGCCCCTGGGGCCCGTGACCTTTGACCTCTGGGGCCAAGATGGGCAAAAGGCACTTCTACGGGGTAGGGCCCATAAGTGTACCACATATGGGACCTGGGGCCCTTGTAGTTTTAGCGCTAGCCTTGACAGAATGTTGTGTTTGATGGGAGAAGGAGGAGGAGGAGGAGGAGGAGGAGAAGAAACCATAGGATGGCAATATACCCGTCCATGCTTCGCATGCGGGTATAAGGAGAAGAAGAACTTTGACATGACCTTATCCATTTTTGGCATTCGATGGTGATGCCATGCACTAAGTTTGGTGACAATCCAACAATCTAACTCGGATGACCTTGACATGACCTTGACCAATATTGGCGCTCAATTGTGATCTCATTCACCAAGTTTGGTTACAATCTAACAATCTTTACTCTGATGACCTTGACATGACCTTGACCATTTTTTCTCATTCAATTATGATCCCATGTACCAAGATTGGTGGCAATCCAATAATCTTTGCTCTGATGACCTTGACATGACCTTAACCTTGTTTGCATTCGATGGTGATCCCATGTACCAAGTTTGGTGGCAATCCAATAATCTATACCCGGATGACCTTGATATGACCTTGACCATTTTCGGCACTCGATGGTGATCTCATCAACCAAGTTTGATGACAATCCAACAATTTTTGCTCTGATGACCTTGACTTGACCTTGACCATAATTGGCACTCGATGGAGATCTCATCCACCAAGTTTGATGATAATCCAACAAACTATACTCGGATGACCTTGACATGACCTTGACCCTTTTTGGCATTCGATTGTGATCACATTCACCAAATATGATGACAATCCAACAATATATACTTAGACGACCTTGACATGACCTTGACCCCTAAAAGGCACATCTTTGGGGTGGGGCCATTAAGTGTGCCAAGTATGAGCCCTGGGGCCCTTGTAGTTTTGGAGCTAGCCCTGTTAATATGAAGCGTGAGAAGGAGAAGAAGAAGGAGAAGAAGAACTAGATGGCACTGTTGTGTTTGAGCAAACACGAATATATATGCCTGTGATTCCCACCCTAACCACCAATGACCTTGATATGACCTTGACCATTATTGGCACTCGATGGTGATATCATCCACCAAGTTAAGTTACAATCCAACAATCTTTACTCTGATGACCTTGACATGACCTTATCCATTTTTGGCATTCGATGGTGATCCCATGCACCAAGTTTGGTGACAATCCAACAATCTATACTCGAATGACCTTGACATGACCTTGACCAATATTGGCGCTCGACGGTGATCTCATTCACCAAGTTTGGTTACAATCTAACAATCTTTACTCTGATGACCTTGACATGACCTTGACCATTTTTGGCATTCGATTATGATCCCATGCACCAAGTTTGGTGGCAATCCAATAATCTTTACTCTGATGACCTTGACATGACCTTGACCAATTTTGGCATTCGATGGTGATCCCATGCACTAAGTTTGGTGCCAATCCAATAATCTATACTCGGATGACCTTGATATGACCTTGACCATTTTGGCACTCGATGGTGATCTCATGAACCAAGTTTGATGACAATCCAACAATATTTGCTCTGATGACCTTGACATGACCTTGACCATAATTGGCACTCGATGGTGATCTCATCCACAAAGTTTGATGATAATCCAACAAACTATACTTGGATGACCTTGACATGACCTTGACCCTTTTCGGCATTCCATTGTGATCACATCCACCAAATATGATGACAATCCAACAATATATACTTAGACGACCTTGACATGACCTTGACCCCTAAAAGGCACATCTTTGGGGTGGGGCCATTTCGTGTACCAAGTATGAGCCCTGGGGCCCTTGTAGTTTTGGAGCTAGCCCTGTTAATATGAAGCGTGAGAAGGAGAAGAAGAAGGAGAAGAAGAAGAACTAGATGGCACTGTTGTGTTTGAGCAAACACGAATATATATGCCTGTGATTCCCACCCTAACCACCAATGACCTTGACATGACCTTGACCATTATTGGCACTCGATAGTGATCCCATGGACCAAACTTGGTGACAATCCAACTATCTATACTCGGATGACCTTGATATGACCTTAACCAATATTGGTGCTCGATGGTGATCTCATTCACCAAGTTTGGTTACAATCTAATAATCTTTACTCTGATGACCTTGACTTGACCTTGACCATTTTGGCATTCGATGACGATCCCATGCACCAAGTTTGGTGGCAATCCAATAATCTTCACTCTGATGACCTTGACATGACCTTGACCATTTTGGGCATTCGATGGTGATCCCATGCACCAAGTTTGGTGGCAATCCAATAATCTATACTCGTATGACCTTGATATGACCTTGACCATTTTGGCACTCGATGGTGATCTCATCAACCAAGTTTGATGACAATCCAACAATTTTACTCTGATGACCTTGACATGACCTTGACCATTTTGGCATTCGATGACGATCCCATGCACCAAGTTTGGTGGCAATCCAATAATCTTCAGTCTGATGACCTTGACATGACCTTGACCATTTTTGGCATTCGATGGTGATCCCATGCACCAAGTTTGGTGGCAATCCAATAATCTATACTCGGATGACCTTGATATGACCTTGACCATTTTCGGCACTCGATGGTGATCTCATCAACCAAGTTTGATGACAATCCAACCATTTTTACTCTGATGACCTTGACATGACCTTGACCATAATTGGCACTCGATGGTGATCTCATGCACCAAGTTTGATGATAATCCAACAAACTATACTCGGATGACCTTGACATGACCTTGACCCTTTTCGGCATTCGATTGTGATCACATCCGCCAAATATGATGACAATCCAACAATATATACTTAGATGACCTTGACATGACCTTGACCCCTAAAAGGCACATCTTTGGGGGTGGGGCCATTAAGTGTGCCAAAGCATGAGCCCTGGGGCCCTTGTAGTTTTGGAGCTAGCCCTGTTAATATCAAGCGTGAGAAGGAGAAGAAGAAGGAGAAGAAGAACTAGATGGCACTGTTGTGTTTGAGCAAACACGAATATATATGCCTGTGATTCCCATCCTAACCCCAATGACCTTGACCATTTTTGGCACTCGATGGTGATATCATCCACCAAGTTTGGTTACAATCCAACAATCTTTACTCTGATGACCTTGACATGACCTTGACCATTTTTTGCATTACATTATGATCCCATGCACCAAGTTTGATGGCAATCCAACAATCTTTACTCTGATGACCTTGATATGACCTTGACCATTTTTGGCATTCGATGGTGATCCCATGTACCAAGTTTGGTGGCAATCCAATAATCTATACTCGGATGACCTTGATATGACCTTGACCATTTTCGGCACTCGATGGTGATCTCATGAACCAAGTTTGATGACAATCCAACAATATTTGCTCTGATGACCTTGACATGACCTTGACCATAATTGGCACTCGATGGTGATCTCATCCACCAAGTTTGATGGTAATCCAACAAACTATACTCCGATGACCTTGACATGACCTTGACCCTTTTCGGCACTCGATTGTGATCACATCCACCAAATATGATGACAATCCAACAATATATACTTAAGATGACCTTGACATGACCTTGACCCCTAAAAGGCACATCTTTGGGGTGGGGCCATTAAGTGTGCTGAAGTATGAGCCCCAGGGCCCTTGTAGTTTTGGAGATAGCCCTGTCATTATGAAGTGTGAGAAGGAGAAGGAGAAGAAGAAGGAGAAGAAGACGGAGAAGACTAAAGAGCATAAGGAGAATATATATGCCCTGTTACACAGGCATATATAAGAAGAAGGAGAAGACTAAAGAGCATAAGGAGAATATATATGCCCTGCTACACAGGCATATATAACTAGATGGCACTGTTGTGTTTGAGCAAACACGAATATATATGCCTGTGATTCCCACCCTAACCCCCAATGATCTTGACATGACCTTGACCATTATTGGCACTCGATGGTGATATCATCCACCAAGTTTGGTGACAATCCAACAATCTATACTCGGATGACCTTGACATGACCTTGACCAATATTGGCGGTCGACGGTGATCTCATTCACCAAGTTTGGTTACAATCTAACAATCTTTTGGCATTCGATTATGATCCCATGCACCAAGTTTGGTGGGAGTCCAATAATCTTTACTCTGATGACCTTGACATGACCTTGACCATTTTGGCATTCGATGGTGATCCCATGCACCAAGTTTGGTGCCAATCCAATAATCTATACTCGGATGACCTTGATATGACCTTGACCATTTTCGGCACTCGATGGTGATCTCATGAACCAAGTTTGATGACAATCCAACAATATTTGCTCTGATGACCTTGACATGACCTTGGCCATAATTGGCACTCGATGGTGATCTCATCCACCAAGTTTGATGATAATCCAACAAACTATACTCCGATGACCTTGACATGACCTTGACCCTTTTCGGCATTCGATTGTGGTCACATCCACCAAATATGATGACAATCCAACAATATATACTTAGATGACCTTGACATGACCTTGACCCCTAAAAGGCACATCTTTGGGGTGGGGCCATTAAGTGTGCCAAGTATGAGCCCTGGGGCCCTTGTAGTTTTGGAGCTAGCCCTGTTAATATGAAGCGTGAGAAGGAGAAGAAGAAGGAGAAGAAGAAGAAGAAGAAGGAGAAGACTAAAGAGCATAAGGAGAATATATATGCCCTGCTACACAGGCATATATAAGAAGAAGAAGGAGAAGACTAAAGAGCATAAGGAGAATATATATGCCCTGCTACACAGGCATATATAAGAAGGAGAAGACTAACTAGATGGCACTGTTGTGTTTGAGCAAACACGAATATATATGCCTGTGATTCCCACCCTAACCCCCAATGACCTTGACATGACCTTGACCATTATTGGCACTCGATGGTGATATCATCCACCAAGTTTGGTTAAAATCCAACAATCTTTACTCTGTTGACCTTGACATGACCTTATCCATTTTTGGTATTCGATGGTGATCCCATGCACCAAGTTTGGTGATAATCCAACAATCTATACTCGGATGACCTTGACATGACCTTGACCATTTTGGGCTTTTGATTATGATCCCATGCACCAAGTTTGGTGGCAATCCAATAATCTTTACTCTGATGACCTTGACATGACCCTGACCATTATTGGCACTCGATGGTGATATCATCCACCAAGTTTGGTTAAAATCCAACAATCTTTACTCTGTTGACCTTGACATGACCTTATCCATTTTTGGTATTCGATGGTGATCCCATGCACCAAGTTTGGTGATAATCCAACAATCTATACTCGGATGACCTTGACATGACCTTGACCATTTTGGGCTTTTGATTATGATCCCATGCACCAAGTTTGGTGGCAATCCAATAATCTTTACTCTGATGACCTTGACATGACCCTGACCATTTTTGGCATTCGATGGTGATCCCATGCACCAAGTTTGGTGATAATCCAACAATCTATACTCAGATGACCTTGACATGACCTTGACCATTTTTGGCTTTCGATTATGATCCCATGCACCAAGTTTGGTGGCAATTCAATAATCTTTACTCTGATGACCTTGACCATTTTTGGCATTCGATTGTGATCCCATGCACCAAGTTTGGTGGCAATCCAATAATCTTTACTCGGATGACCTTGACATGACCTTGACCCTTTTCGGCATTCGATTGTGATCACATCCACCAAATATGATGACAATCCAACAATATATACTTAGACGACCTTGACATGACCTTGACCCATAAAAGGCACATCTTTGGGGTGGGGCCATTAAGTATGCCAAGTATGAGCCCTGGGGCCCTTGTAGTTTTGGAGCTAGCCTTGTTAATATGAAGCGTGAGAAGGAGAAGAAGAAGAAGGAGAAGAAGAACTAGATGGCACTGTTGTGTTTGAGCAAACACGAATATATATGCCTGTGATTCCTACCCTAACCCCTAATGACCTTGACATGACCTTGACCATTATTGGCATTCGATGGTGATATCATCCACCAAGTTTGGTTACAATCCAACAATCTTTACTCGGATGACCTTGACATGACCTTATCCATTTTTGGCATTCGATGGTGATCCCATGCACCAAGTTTGGTGACGATCCAACAATCTATACTCGGATGACCTTGGCATGACCTTGACCAATATTGGCGCTCGACGGTGATCTCATTCACCAATTTTGGTTACAATCTAACAATCTTAACTCTGATGACCTTGACATGACCTTGACCATTTTTTTTTTCGATTTATGATCCCATGCACCAAGTTTGGTGGCAATCCAATAATCTTTACTCTGATGACCTTGACATGACCTTGACCAGTTTTGGCATTCGATGGTGCTCCCATGCACCAAGTATGGAGGCAATCCAATAATCTATACTCGGATGACCTTGATTTGACCTTGACCATTTTCGGCACTCGATGGTGATCTCATCAACCAAGTTTGATGACAATCCAACAATTTTTGCTCTGATGTCCTTGACATGACCTTGACAATAATTGGCACTCGATGGAGATCTCATCCACCAAGTTTGATGATAATCCAACAAACTATACTCGGATGACCTTGACATGACCTTGACCCTTTTCGGCATTCGATTGTGATCATATTTACCAAATATGATGACAATCCAACAATATATACTTAGACGACCTTGACATGACCTTGACCCTAAAAGGCACATCTTTGGGGTGGGGCCATTAAGTGTGCCAAGCATGAGCCCTGGGGCCCTTGTAGTTTTGGAGCTAGCCCTGTTAATATGAAGCGTGAGAAGGAGAAGAAGAAGGAGAAGAAGAACTAGATGGCACTGCTGTGTTTGAGCAAACAATAATCTATACTAACCACCAATGACCTTGATATGACCTTGACCATTATTGGCACTCGATGGTGATATCATCCACCAAGTTTAGTTACAATCCAACAATCTTTACTCTGATGACCTTGACATGACCTTATCCATTTTTGGCATTTGATGGTGATCCCATGCACCAAACTTGGTGACAATCCAACAATCTATACTCGGATGACCTTGATATGACCTTGACCAATATTGGCGCTCGATGGTGATCTCATTCACCAAGTTTGGTTACAATCTAGTAATCTTTACTCTGATGACCTTGACATGACCTTGACCATTTTTGGCATTCGATGATGATCCCATGCACCAAGTTTGGTGGTAATCCAATAATCTATACTCGTATGACCTTGATATGACCTTGACCATTTTCGGCACTCGATGGTGATCTCATCAACCAAGTTTGATGACAATCCAACAATTTTGCTCTGATGACCTTGACATGACCTTGACAATAATTGGCACTCGATGGTGATCTCATCCACCAAGTTTGATGATAATCCAACAAACTATACTCGGATGACCTTGACATGACCTTGACCCTTTTCGGCATTCGATTGTGATCACATCCACCAAATATGATGACAATCCAACAATATATACTTAGACGACCTTGACATGACCTTGACCCTAAAAGGCACATCTTTGGGGTGGGGGCATTAAGTGTACCAAGTATGAGCCCTGGGGCCCTTGTAGTTTTGGAGCTAGCCCTGTTAATGTGAAGCATGAGGAGGAAAAGGAGAAGAAGGAGAAGAAGGAGAAGAAGGAGAAGACTAGATGGCACTGTTGTGTTTGAGCAAACACGAATATATATGCCTGTGATTCCCACCCTAACCACCAATGACCTTGACATGACCTTGACCATTATTGGCACTCGATAGTGATCCCATGGACCAAACTTGGTGACAATCCAACTATCTATACTCGGATGACCTTGATATGACCTTAACCAATATTGGTGCTCGATGGTGATCTCATTCACCAAGTTTGGTTACAATCTAATAATCTTTACTCTGATGACCTTGACTTGACCTTGACCATTTTTGGCTTTCGATGACGATCCCATGCACCAAGTTTGGTGGCAATCCAATAATCTTCACTCTGATGACCTTGACATGACCTTGACCATTTTGGGCATTCGATGGTGATCCCATGCACCAAGTTTGGTGGCAATCCAATAATCTATACTCGTATGACCTTGATATGACCTTGACCATTTTTGGCACTCGATGGTGATCTCATCAACCAAGTTTGATGACAATCCAACAATTTTACTCTGATGACCTTGACATGACCTTGACCATTTTTGGCATTCGATGACGATCCCATGCACCAAGTTTGGTGGCAATCCAATAATCTTCACTCTGATGACCTTGACATGACCTTGACCATTTTGGCATTCGATGGTGATCCCATGCACCAAGTTTGGTGGCAATCCAATAATCTATACTCGGATGACCTTGATATGACCTTGACCATTTTCGGCACTCGATGGTGATCTCATCAACCAAGTTTGATGACAATCCAACCATTTTACTCTGATGACCTTGACATGACCTTGACCATAATTGGCACTCGATGGTGATCTCATGCACCAAGTTTGATGATAATCCAACAAACTATACTCGGATGACCTTGACATGACCTTGACCCTTTTCGGCATTCGATTGTGATCACATCCGCCAAATATGATGACAATCCAACAATATATACTTAGATGACCTTGACATGACCTTGACCCTAAAAGGCACATCTTTGGGGTGGGGCCATTAAGTGTGCCAAGCATGAGCCCTGGGGCCCTTGTAGTTTTGGAGCTAGCCCTGTTAATATGAAGCGTGAGAAGGAGAAGAAGAAGGAGAAGAAGAAGAAGGAGAAGACTAACTAGATGGCACTGTTGTGTTTGAGCAAACACGAATATATATGCCTGTGATTCCCACCCTAACCACCAATGACCTTGACATGACCTTGACCATTATTGGCACTCGATAGTGATCCCATGGACCAAACTTGGTGACAATCCAACTATCTATACTCGGATGACCTTGATATGACCTTAACCAATATTGGTGCTCGATGGTGATCTCATTCACCAAGTTTGGTTACAATCTAATAATCTTTACTCTGATGACCTTGACTTGACCTTGACCATTTTTGGCATTCGATGACGATCCCATGCACCAAGTTTGGTGGCAATCCAATAATCTTCACTCTGATGACCTTGACATGACCTTGACCATTTTGGGCATTCGATGGTGATCCCATGCACCAAGTTTGGTGGCAATCCAATAATCTATACTCGTATGACCTTGATATGACCTTGACCATTTTTGGCACTCGATGGTGATCTCATCAACCAAGTTTGATGACAATCCAACAATTTTACTCTGATGACCTTGACATGACCTTGACCATTTTGGCATTCGATGACGATCCCATGCACCAAGTTTGGTGGCAATCCAATAATCTTCACTCTGATGACCTTGACATGACCTTGACCATTTTTGGCATTCGATGGTGATCCCATGCACCAAGTTTGGTGGCAATCCAATAATCTATACTCGGATGACCTTGATATGACCTTGACCATTTTCGGCACTCGATGGTGATCTCATCAACCAAGTTTGATGACAATCCAACCATTTTTACTCTGATGACCTTGACATGACCTTGACCATAATTGGCACTCGATGGTGATCTCATGCACCAAGTTTAATGATAATCCAACAAACTATACTCGGATGACCTTGACATGACCTTGACCCTTTTCGGCATTCGATTGTGATCACATCCGCCAAATATGATGACAATCCAACAATATATACTTAGATGACCTTGACATGACCTTGACCCCTAAAAGGCACATCTTTGGGGTGGGGCCATTAAGTGTGCCAAGCATGAGCCCTGGGGCCCTTGTAGTTTTGGAGCTAGCCCTGTTAATATGAAGCGTGAGAAGGAGAAGAAGAAGGAGAAGAAGAACTAGATGGCACTGCTGTGTTTGAGCAAACACGAATATATATGCCTGTGATTCCCACCCTAACCACCAATGACCTTGATATGACCTTGACCATTATTGGCACTCGATGGTGATATCATCCACCAAGTTTAGTTACAATCCAACAATCTTTACTCTGATGACCTTGACATGACCTTATCCATTTTGGCATTTGATGGTGATCCCATGCACCAAACTTGGTGACAATCCAACAATCTATACTCGGATGACCTTGATATGACCTTGACCAATATTGGCGCTCGATGGTGATCTCATTCACCAAGTTTGGTTACAATCTAGTAATCTTTACTCTGATGACCTTGACATGACCTTGACCATTTTTGGCATTCGATGATGATCCCATGCACCAAGTTTGGTGGTAATCCAATAATCTATACTCGTATGACCTTGATATGACCTTGACCATTTTCGGCACTCGATGGTGATCTCATCAACCAAGTTTGATGACAATCCAACAATTTTTGCTCTGATGACCTTGACATGACCTTGACAATAATTGGCACTCGATGGTGATCTCATCCACCAAGTTTGATGATAATCCAACAAACTATACTCGGATGACCTTGACATGACCTTGACCCTTTTCGGCATTCGATTGTGATCACATCCACCAAATATGATGACAATCCAACAATATATACTTAGACGACCTTGACATGACCTTGACCCTAAAAGGCACATCTTTGGGGTGGGGGCATTAAGTGTACCAAGTATGAGCCCTGGGGCCCTTGTAGTTTTGGAGCTAGCCCTGTTAATGTGAAGCATGAGGAGGAAAAGGAGAAGAAGGAGAACTAGATGGCACTGTTGTGTTTGAGCAAACACGAATATATATGCCTGTGATTCCAACCCTAACCCCCCTGACCTTGACATGACCTTGACCATTTTTGGCACTCGATGGTGATCCCATCAACCAAGTTTGATGACAATCCAACAATCTATACTAGGATGACCTTGACATGACCTTGACCATTTTCAGCACTAAGGGATAATCCCATCCACCAAGTTTGGTGGCAATCTAACCTACTATACTCGGATGACCATGACATGACCTTGACCATTTTCAGCATTCGATGGTGATCCCATCCACCAAGTTTTATGGCAATCCAACAGTCTATCCTCGGATGACCTTGACATGACCTTGACCATATTTGGTATTCGATGGTGACCCCATGCACCAAGTTTCGTGGCAATCCAACAATCTATACTCGGATGACCTTGACATGACCTTGACCATTATTGGCACTCGATGGTGATCTCATCCACCAAGTTTGATGATAATCCAACAAACTATACTTGGATGACCTTGGGGGCCCGCGACCTTCGACTTTTGGGGACAAAGGGGCAAAAGGCACATCTATGGGGCAGGACCATTATGTGTGCCAACTATGAGCCCGAGGGCCCCTGTAGTTTGGGAGATAGCCCTGTCAATATGAAGCGTGAGGAGGAAAAGGAGAAGAAGGAGAAGACGGAGAAGACTAAAGAGCATAAGGAGAATATATACTAAGGGATAATCCCATCCACCAAGTTTGGTGGCAATCTAACCTACTATACTCGGATGACCATGACATGACCTTGACCATTTTCAGCATTCGATGGTGATCCCATCCACCAAGTTTTATGGCAATCCAACAGTCTATCCTCGGATGACCTTGACATGACCTTGACCATTTTTGGTATTCGATGGTGACCCCATGCACCAAGTTTCGTGGCAATCCAACAATCTATACTCGGATGACCTTGACATGACCTTGACCATTATTGGCACTCGATGGTGATCTCATCCACCAAGTTTGATGATAATCCAACAAACTATACTTGGATGACCTTGGGGGCCCGCGACCTTCGACTTTTGGGGACAAAAGGGGCAAAAGGCACATCTATGGGGCAGGACCATTATGTGTGCCAACTATGAGCCCGAGGGCCCCTGTAGTTTGGGAGATAGCCCTGTCAATATGAAGCGTGAGGAGGAAAAGGAGAAGAAGGAGAAGACGGAGAAGACTAAAGAGCATAAGGAGAACTAGATGGCACAGTTGTGTTTGACCAAACACGAATATCTATGCCTGTGATTCCCCCCTCCCCCCCCCCCCTTAACACACCATGACGCCCTTAACCCATCCTGACACCCCATAATATGTTTAATGCTAAAAGGGCTATCAGTATACCAACACAAGGCATTGGAGCTGCTTTATTTACCGAGTAACAGCAGGCCCTTTGTTTTAGCGTTTGGGGCCCTGGGGCCCATATTATGTGACATATGGGGCTTTTATATTCATATAACAATATAATGCTAAAGACCTATTAGTGTTTCAAATCTGAGCATTGCAGCTACTTTATTTGCTGAGAAACGGTCGGCCCTTTGTTTTAACATTTGGCCCTATTGGGCCCCTAGCCCTAAACATCTGGAGCTAAAATGGGCAAAACTCACATCGACAAGTTAGGGCCCATAGGTGTACCACATATGAGCCCCAGTGCCCCTGTAGTTTTTGAGCTAGCCATGTCAATCTGTTGCTCCTTATTTTAACATTTGGGGCCCTGGGGCCCATAACTTAAGATATATTGGGCTCATTTATACTTGTAAATATAGAGTACCTCTAGTGCTATCAGTGTACCTACTCAGGGCTCTGAGGCTGTTTTATTTGATGAGAAATGGCATGATTGGTATTTTTACATTTGGGCCCCTGGGGCCCGTGACCTTTGACCTATAGGGCCAAGATGGGCCAAAGGCACACCTACAGGGTATGGTCAATCTTTGTGCCAAATATGAGCCCCAGGGCCCTTGTAGTTTTGGAGATAGACCTGTCAATATGAATGGTCAGGAAAAGGAGAAGAAGAAGGAGAAGAAGGAGAAGACTAAAGAGCATAAGCAGAATATCTATGCCCTGTTGCACAGGCATAGATAATATATATGCCCTGTTGCACAGGCATATATAAGAAGGAGAAGACTAGATGGCACTGTTGTGTTTGATCAAACACGAATATCTATGCCTGTGATTCACACCCTAACCCCCAACCCCACACCCCCACCCACATGACACTCTTGACACCCTGTAATATGTTTAATGCTGAAATGGCTATCAGTATACCAACCTAGAACATTGTTGCTGCTTTATTTACTGAGTAACGGCCGGCCCTATGTTTTAGCATTTGGGGCCCTGGGCCCATATTATGTGCCATATGGGGCTCGTTTATTCATATTTAATATAATGCTAAAGATCTATTGTTCTACCAAATTTGAGCCCTGTAGCTACTTTATTTGCTGAGAAAAGGCTGGCCCTTGTTTTAACATTTGAGCCTCTGGGGCCCCTAGCCTTAACAATCTGGGGCCAAAGTTTGGGGCTACAACAATCTGGGGCTACAAGTTTGGGCTCATATGTGTGCCACACATGAGCCCTAGTGCCCTTGTAGTTTTACAGCTAACCTTGTCAATCTGTTGCCCCTTCTTTTAACATTTGGGGTCCTGGGGCCCATAATATATGACATACGGGGCTCATGTATATCTGTAAATATAGAGTACCCCTGGGGCTATCAGTGCACCAACTCAGGGCACCGAGGCTGCTTTATTTAATGAGAAACGGCATGCTTTGTATTTTTACATTTGGGCCCCTGGGGCCCGTGACCTTTGACCTATGGGCCCAAAATGGGCAAAAGGCACATCTATTGGGTAGGGCCATTAAGTGTGCCAAATATGAGCCCTGGGGCCCTTGTAGTTTTGGAGATAGCCCTGTTAATATGAAGCGTGAGAAGGAGGAGAAGGAGAAGAAGAAGAAGGAAAAGGAGAAGACTAACTAGATGGCACAGTTGTGTTTGACCAAACACGAATATCTATGCCTGTGTTTCCCACCCTAACCCCCTTAACCCACCATGACACTCTTAATCCATCATGACACCCCATATTCTAAAAGGGCTATCAGTATACCAACGAAAAAAATTGAAATAAATAAATTAATTAAAAATCAAATAATACCCCTTTAATTGCATTTGCTGTGTAAACGCTTGAGAGCGCTCCTCCTTAAATAATGCAACAAACATGTTCCATACAAAAAAAAATCAAAAAAAAAAAATCAAAAAATCTGAATACCCCTTTAATCCCAAAACGGAGTGTCCCTTTAATGGCTGTTCCATCACCCTATACTGAAAACCTATCTGTGTTCCAAATCTGAGCCCTGTAGCTACTTTATTTGCTGAGAAACGGCCGGCCCTTTGTTTTAACATTTGGGCCTCTGGGCCCCTAGCCTTAAAAATCTGGGGCCATAATTGGTAAAATGCATATCTACAAGTTCGGGCCCATACGTGTGCCACATATGAGCCCTAGTGCCCTTGTAGTTTCACAGCTAACCTTGTCAAACTGTTGCCCCTTTTTTTTTTTACATTTGGGGCCCTGGGGCCCATAATATATGACATATGGGGCTCATGTATACATGTAAATATAGAGTACCCCTGGGGCTATCAGTGCACCAACTCATGGCCCTGAGGTTGCTTTATTTGATGAGAAACGGCATGCTTTGTATTTTTACATTTGGGCCCCTGGGGCCCGTGACCTTTGACCTATGGGCCTAAAATGGGCAAAAGGCACATCTATGGGGTAGGGCCATTAAGTGTGCCAAATATGAGCCCTGGGGCCCTTGTAGTTTTGGAGATAGCCCTGTTAATATGAAGCGTAAGAAGGAGGAGAAGGAGAACTAGATGGCACAGTTGTGTTTGACCAAACACGAATATCTATGCCTGTGTTTCCCACCCTAACCCCCTTAACCCACCATGACACTCTTAATCTATCATGACACCCCATGTTCTAAAAGGACTATCAGTATACCAACGAAAAAAATTGAAATAAATTAATTAATTAAAAATCAAATAATACCCCTTTAATTGCATTTGCTGTGTAAACGCTTGAGGGCGCTCCTCCTTAAATAATGCAACAAACATGTTCCAAGCAAAAAAAAAAATACAAAAAAAAAAAAAAAAAAAAAAAAAAAAAAAAAATAAAAAATCTGAATAAACCTTTTTCCCAAAACGGAGTGTCCCTTTAATGGCTGTTCCATCACCCTAACACCCACTGACACCCCATATTCTAAAAGGGCTATCAGTGTACCAAAAAAAATTAAAATTAATTAATTAATTAAAAATCAAATAATAGCCCTTTAATTGCATTTGCTGTGTAAACGCTTGAGGGCGCTCCTCCTTAAATAATGCAACAAACATGTTCCATACAAAAAAAAATCAAAAAAAAAAAAAAAAAATTCAAAAAATCTGAATACCCCTTTAATCCCAAAACGGAGTGTCCCTTTAATGGCTGTTCCATCACAATACACTGAAAACCTATCTGTGTACCAAATCTGAGCCCTGTAGCTACTTTATTTGCTGAGAAACGGCCGGCCCTTTGTTTTAACATTTGGGCCTCTGGGCCCCTAGCCTTAAAAATCTGGGGCCATAATTGGTAAAATGCATATCTACAAGTTCTGGCCCATACGTGTGCCACATATGAGCCCTAGTGCCCTTGTAGTTTCACAGCTAACCTTGTCAAACTGTTGCCCCTTTTTTTAACATTTGGGGCCCTGGGGCCCATAATATATGACATATGGGGCTCACGTATACATGTAAATATAGAGTACTCCTGGGGCTATCAGTGCACCAACTCAGGGCCCTGAGGCTGCTTTATTTGATGAGAAACGGCATGCTTTGTATTTTTACATTTGGGCCCCTGGGGCCCGTGACCTTTGACCTATGGGCCCAAAATGGGCAAAAGGCACATCTATGTGGTAGGGCCATTAAGTGTACCAAATATGAGCCCTGGGGCCCTTGTAGTTTTGGAGATAGCCCTGTTAATATGAAGCGTAAGAAGGAGAAGGAGAAGGAGAAGAAGAAGGAAAAGGAGAAGACTAAAGAGCATAAGCAGAATATCTATGCCCTGTTGCACAGGCATAGATAAAGAGAGGAATATCTATGCCCTGTTGCACAGGCATAGATAACTAAAGAGCATAAGGAGAATATATATGCCCTGCTACACAGGCATATATAAAGAGCATAAGGAGAATATATATGCCCTGCTACACAGGCATATATAAGAAGGAGAAGACTAAAGAGCATAAGGAGAATATATATGCCCTGCTACACAGGCATATATAAGAAGAAGAAGAAGGAGAAGACTAAAGAGCATAAGGAGAATATATATGCCCTGCTACACAGGCATATATAAGAAGAAGAAGAAGGAGAAGACTAAAGAGCATAAGGAGAATATATATGCCCTGCTACACAGGCATATATAAAGAGCATAAGGAGAATATATATGCCCTGCTACACAGGCATATATAAGAAGAAGAAGAAGGAGAAGACTAAAGAGCATAAGGAGAATATATATGCCCTGCTACACAGGCATATATAAGAAGAAGGAGAAGACTAAAGAGCATAAGGAGAATATATATGCCCTGCTACACAGGCATATATAAAGAGCATAAGGAGAATATATATGCCCTGTTACACAGGCATATATAAGGAGAAGACTAAAGCGCATAAGGAGAATATATATGCCCTGTTACACAGGCATATATAAGAAGGAGAAGAAGGAGAAGACTAAAGAGCATAAGGAGAATATATATGCCCTGCTACACAGGCATATATAAAGAGCATAAGGAGAATATATATGCCCTGTTACACAGGCATATATAATATGCCCTGTTACACAGGCATATATAAGAAGGAGAAGACTAAAGGGCATAAGGAGAATATATATGCCCTGTTACACAGGCATATATAACTTCAGGGAAGCAATACAACCTGTAGGCATATCAACAAAATAAATTGTTTTGTCACTGACAAGCAAAAGCCACATACAGCGATGGCCACCGGACTGACCACCTCCATGACCATGATTTGACCAAGACCAATTAGTTTGCTCGCAATTTCCGATTAATTTTCCTCCTTAGATCCTGAATGCTTATTATAAATCCAATGGGTTACGGTTTATTGAATGTCAAGTAGGCTTAACAACATGTCAATCTCGGGGTCAATATGTCAAGGCAAAGTTCTCTATCCTTAGGCCTATATGCTGGCATACACATAGAATGACCTTTGAATACGGTGGGTACAAAACTCATTGTCCCAAACTTGAGGTCACATTTTGAGCTATCGTGGTTGAATGGAGGTCATGGAACTCTGACATGACTACTAGTATGAAGAAATTACTAGGCTTAATCAAGTTAACCACCAGTTACTTCCCCTTTGCTCTATACAGTGCTTCATTTGAAATCCAAATTGCTCTGACCAAATTGTCTCACTGTCAATGGCAAACCATGATAACCTACAGTCCTACACTCTTAAACGATCTATTCATTTTTGAATAGAAACTTGTACTTGTTATATTTGACAAGGGAAATAATCAGATGCGGACATAACATATTTCTCTTCAAAATGACTGGTATATCCGGGTTTTTTAAATAGAATCCCTACTCATTTATTTTCGATCCCGTAACTATTCGCTTTGATGAGATATACTGTTCATTTTGATTAGGTATCGACCTATTTATCACTTTGAACCGACAATCTGACCAAAATGAAAAGTTTTCGTTTTATCTTAACAAGTAATAATAATAATTATCGATATTTTTAAAAACATTTTAGATTAAATTTTGTACGCACAAAAACCAATTTTTCTGAATTTTCCCAGGTCAGAGGACAAAGTGTCCCAAAACTGCAAAAACTTCCAATGCCGATTTGCCATAATTCCAAGTTATTCGACGTCGAATATTCCATGCAACCAGTTTTCTTCATAATTTTCAAAATATTTTGATGACGCTTTGAAAATGTTGCATCAAAAAATGTTTTATTTTTATTTTGACCTAATACTGCCCAGTCTCACGAAATGACCCCTTTTCATGTTTTTGGTAAAATGTTTCCAATGTAGTCTCATGGAAATTTGGGACCTTCTCACCAAATGACTGGTGTCCGCAAATCCCGTACACTTCCAAAGGCAAGTACCCCCCCCCCCATGCATCCCACACTTAATTCTAGTATAGACGTCGCATTTCTCTCTCCGATTGTTCGACATCTATAAGATTAATTTTAAGTCTGAAATTGATTGATCCCTAATTGCAATCCTAAGGATTTATTTAAATCCTTGTAATTTAAAGTGTAGCATTCCTAGTTTAGTCAGCCCTTGTTGAAAAAAGCCACTTAACTAGCTTTCAATCTTAATGCATACTTCCGTTTTACTGTTTACTCTAAGGGGGGCTGACAATGTTGTTGATGACAGTCAAATGGCCATTTTCAGTATCTGATCAAAGTTCTTTGAAATTTAACTGGAATTGGGTGCTGACGTTTATTCGAGCCTCAGCCGCCCACCCACCCCGATTGATTGCACGTGAACACTGGGATGTTATTATATATATCTTACAAAGTAAAATATTGTAGCTGCTGCTGATGGGTAGGGCAGAGTTGTTTGCCAACATGAGTCAAGTTATATTTGGGAACTGTTTCATTATTTGTCGACACTGACCACGTGACGTGGATTTCCGAACGGTTTATATTTAAATGTACTGTCTGTTCTTATTAAGTTCCCGGATTCAGCCTTGACGTAATGGACTATTCCATTTGAAATCCTTACACCCCTATGGAAGACATGATCTTAATCTTCTACACAGGGAGTGCGAATTTGAAATGCGGTTACTCTAAATGAGTGACTCTAATTGAAATCTATACACCCCTGTGAGGTAGATTAAGGATACGTCTTCCATAGGGAGTGTCACATGGATTTCAACTGGAGTAACTCAATTCGATCTTTCTGTGTTTGTTAAATTCCCAATTATGGTGAGATGAGGGCAAAGATGTTTTACTTTAGTAAATCCTAGATGAGCTTATCTGTATACCGCTGCGTGGCCGCAAACGTAACCGTCTCGGCTGAAACATGCATGTAAATGAATAAAAAAAGGTACGGCAAGACTTTTTCGCACCACGTACGTCGAAGTTCACTTTTCAATGTGCAAACTGTAGTTTCTCAAAATCTGAAGAAAAAAAAAAAATGGCGGACCGTCGTCGGACCCTTTCCAGAATTAATACAGCATATCTAGCCATTGTCTTCATGGGGTCATCGGTTTGAATATTTTCCTTATATAAAAAACTAACACCTCCGCCATATGGTATTTCATGATATAACATTAATGGAAAGAAAAGTGCAAAGTGTTTTTCGTGTTTCGAATCGGACGAGTAACGAGCTTCGCCTCGTTGTTTTACTTAAAATAATGATGTCGCCCGTGTTATATGCCCGTTATATGAGACGATAGATGCACTCCAGTGGCTAAAACCAATACCTTTATTATCTAAATATTATCGGGCAAAGTTGTTCTAAAGTATTCTATAATTAAAGACCAGATTAAAAAGAATAGTTTGCGTATGACGTCATGCCAACTACACCGAAAATGCCGTACTGCGCAGGTCAACCTGTCTTACTTTGGTTGTTCGATGCGCATGCTCAAATCAGAAAGGAAACCCGGTTCTGAAGGAAGATTTGCTGCGCGTCATTGAAACTTAAGCTTGTTTCAAAGTTTGATAGTAAGTTGCTAATAAACTTAAATAGAATGTATAGATTATGATGAGTAGACATTAACAGTTGGTTGATAAAGGTGTGGTGAATAACATGAATGTGTTAAGGGTGAAAAGGTTTTCATCTATACTATAAAGTTAAGCTTTCTTATAGCTTAGGATTATAGCCAACTATAAGACTGATTTCGTCCATTATGACAGTATTGGACTTAACACAAGTCTCCAGTTTAATGCATGTGTGATTTGCTCAAATGGACGCCCTTATAATTTGTTTTTGAATTTCTACTTTTTTCATGATTAGGGCCAATAGGCCTAATAGCCTAACGGTACCCAATGGTATACGGTATGCCATGTGTGTGAGAGACTAACCATGAAGTGCTTTAGCAGAAAGTTTGTAATAGTTCTGATAAATTTTGTAAACAAACTAAAAATAAATAAATAAATAAATAAATAAATAAATAAATAAATAAATAAATAAATAAATAAATAAATAAATAAATAAATAAATAAATAAATAAATAAATAAATTCATCTCCTAGCATGGTTCAGCTTTGTGGTGCAACAGCCGCTCTAGTTAATGGATAGGGTGGTATAGGCTTATAATTATATCAACCAAGATAATTAATAATAAATAAATAAATAAATAAATAAATAAATAAATAACTAAATAAATAAATAAATAAATAAATAAATAAATAAATAAATAAATAAATAAATAAATAAATAAATAAATAAATAAATAAATAAATAAATAAATAAATAAATAAATAAATTCATCTCCTAGCATGGTTCAGCTTTGTGGTGCAACAGCCGCTCTAGGTAATGGATAGGGTGGTAGGCTTATAATTATATTAACCAAGATATCCAACTGAAATATAATGAAAAAGTCAATCTTACCATTATTTTGTCATATAATAGGGTACTACTACTAGTACTACATTAGCCCTCTGAATTCATATGAAAAGGATATAGCTAATTTCCCATTTATTAATTACGGTGATCAAATTGCTTTCTTATACAGGTAGCCTGACACTCAGGTAGTCTGATACAACACTTTGGCTATTGCTGTAATTGTTTCCATTGGAAGAATGATATTATAGTCCGGACATCACTGATATGCGGAGTTGAAAGTGTATTAATAATGGCAACAGAAAGTGCTAAAAGGCTTAAATCCAGACGAGGTGGTAAACTTCGATTCCTTCTATTGTTTCAAATAATTTTGGGACTACTAGTATCTGTAACAGGTCTATGGTATCTGGTAAGTAGTGTCTTCTTATCGTAACATGCTTCCAGAGATTTATTAAGCGCTGTTTCATTTGCACTGTAACAACACAAAGCATAAGATAGGCCTACTTATCGGGGACGCCTGCACAGGTATATCGTCGCCAATGTACTTGGATGGTACTGTGCAGTAGGCGGTAGGCCTACCACTGCTGGTAGGTCCTGTACAGTAGCAGCATTGGTACTGTGTGTAGGTAGGTACTCTATGTGTACCAGTCAGGTCCTTGGTGATGGTGTACCTGTGCAGGCGGCCACAATAGGAATCTTGTAGTGTAACATATTAAACAACATTTATACATGTACGTCGAAAAGTACATATTAGGAAACTGAGTCTTTAAAGGTGTTTCTGAAAGACTTGTTCTTACAGACTTGTCCAGTGACTTGTTTGGATTCACAGAGCCGGGTGTTGCTTGGGAGTTGATTCCACAGTTTTGGGCCAGTAATTAAAAACGAAATTATCAGCAGCAGATTTATTTTTGTACGTTGAACAAGTGGACTGTGCAGATTTGGATCGAAGACCAGGTCGCAGATTCATGAGCAACTCAGCAAAACACAAAACATATTTTTAAAACGTTTTAAAATGTTTATATTTTTTGGTGGTAAAAACGGTCTAATAATAACATTGAATGTCGCGTTTTATAAAGGTCATTGAAACGTTTTAATACATTTTATTCTCTGCAAAAACAGCCGAGCAACACTACAATTGAACACTTTATTGGCTAAGAATTGTAGAGTGAAGGAATATGGGTGTTAATTTATAAACACTAAAACACGTAATGAATATGAAGATGTTTATGTTTTTAACACAAGATAGTGTTAAAAGTGTGCTTTTTAACACTATCTTGTGTTAATAATAACATAAACATCTTCGCGTTTTAGTGTTAATAAATTAGCATCCCTATACCTGGCACTGTACAAACCTTAGCCATTAATGTGTTCTAGTGTTTATTAAGTGTTGCTCGGCTGTTTTTGCAGTGCAGTGTATGAAAACACACCATTTTTAATGGTAAAATGTATTTTTATTTTTTGCACATAATTTTTTCCGCTGATATTTTGTCGAAACTTATGTTAAAATATGTTGCAGTAAGTTTTAAAAAAAAGCTTTTTGATGCTATGAAAAGGTTTTATATATACCCTTTAAATTGGTCTATCTTTACATACAGACCCGTGTTAAGAATGTTAACAAACAGAGGTGAAAATCCATCAATTGCACATAAATTAATACAAGTATGCATACATGTAATAGCCAGGGTATGCAAAATGGGCAAGAGAAGTCTTTTAAAGATGGCACAGTGTCATCACCCCGATGCCTTCATGGCAGCCATGATGGTAGATCGAATCCATTAGTTCTTCAACAGCCACGCATGGCCATTTTGTTCCGACCTGTATACTAGTTTTAAGACTATGGACCTCCGACTAATTAAGGCTGTTGACAAATGACCTCTCAGGTCACTGAGCCTGGTACGTCATCTGCTTAATAGACTGCCTCCACCAGTGGTCACACTGCACTAGTATCGCATGTTATGTTCCGTAATCGGAGTCTTTACGAATGAGGGCAGCTGTCATTTTTTTTTGTTCTGCACATGTAAATATTTGAATATATGAATACAAAACCCACCCAAGTCCATACTGTGGCCAAATTGAGTCAAGCATGGGAATTGTTGCTATGCATAGGCCTGTCATATGTATGAAAAAACAACTCAAATTCATCCACTGTGTCTATTGAGCATGTGAAAAATAGCATGTATGAAAGAATAACCAAAGTCCATGATTTGAGTCTTGTAGCACATTGATTGAAATGCTTACCAACATTATACATACCTGTGTGCTTTATTTTGTATTATCTTACTAGTGGTAATCTCATTCAAACATTGTTGTCTTTGTATATGATTCAAAAAACCATGCACCCAAGTCCAAAATTTAAAATGAACCCCACGAAGTCCCTGAAATGCTAATCGTCATACTTAATACAGTTTAACCCACTCATTTGCACTTAAAACTTACCATATTGACCAGGTTAATATAACTGAAGGAATTAAAATGATACACAGGTTTTTCTCTCAAAATCACTTCCCATGGACTTGGGTGGGTTTTGTATTCATGTATTCATTTTTCAGTTTTTGATTTCAAAACGCACGGTTGAAGTTCAATACGCTCACTTAAGATGATCATGTTCTTTCAACACATTATATTCAAGTGCAAGCCTTACAATTGGGTTCTTTTGAAAGCAAAAATGACGGGAGATATTTATCATTTTCTACCCCGGTATCCAAAAGATCTATCGTTTGAAAATCAATACACGTGTATTGGCGTGCATAGCTGAGATAGACGTGTATTGATTTAGTTTCCCTGCCTGTACAATATAATTATTTACCAGGCGTTGTCGATGTGCGGTGCAGATGCTGTTTTGACGGCTTCTTTACATAGTCCGAGAAACCTATACATTGTCGCAATAAAGCCCTTGTCACCCCGATCATTGGCCACAATTGTTTAAAATGCAAATTTTTGCGCGCTTCGCGAGCACATTGTTCCAATCCTATAGCCTTTTTTGGACGCTCGAAAACTTTACATGAATACAGTTTCTCTTAAAAAACGGTATGTATATCTCACCTAAATACCGGGTCAAAATATTGCAACTGGGCAATTTTACGCCCCTGTCTCCCACACAGGGGTGTAGCCCGTGGTGTAGATTTCAAATGGAGTCACCCATTTAGGGGACACTCCTTGTGTAGAAGATTAAGGTCATGTTCCAGGAGGTGTATTGATTTCAACTCCAATAGCCCATGTGAATACATACTTTTTTCTGGCTTTGTAGATTTGACAGAAGTATGCTTCTCTGTTCTGCATGCCCCTCCCCCATCTGCCCCTAAATAAAGTTTAATATTATTCATTCTATCTCTATCTAAAACAGGTCACCACAGATGCACACATTCTAGTACTAAAACCCATAAAGAAAATGCCATCACAATTCTATAGCACTAAACATGCTAACCATTCAACAAACAACCTGACAGACACGGGGCGTAAACCAGTATCAGGCCCTGGAACACGTGCAGTGGATACGACGAACAAAACTGCAGATTCTGGTATAACAAGTGCTGCATTCTCCTGCTATCGCTTGGTGACACCTCAGGAGCAGATCACCAAAGGATCCTTGCTGCATTTTATCATCGAAGCTCACGATGAATCCCAGCAACCCATGCCATCTGGGGGTGATTTCTTGCTGGCTACAATGTCCACTACTAATCCATATAAAGCAAGTACTGCAGGAAGGATCGTTGATCATAACAATGGCACCTATAGTGTGTATTTCTATGCAGCGTGGAGTGGCAATGTTGAAATCAACGTGACATTGGTTAATCCGAGTAAAGCAGTTCGTTTTCTTCGTGATACAATGTGGAATATTGGCCCGAAAGTTTTTTGGAGTGCAACGTTTCAGAACATGACCATTGCCTTGTTTAGCAATAAAACCTTCGATACCAATTGTTGGGTCGAACATTGGAAAGATGTAACATCATTTGACTGTAAATATCCTGCACCGAATGCATTGGGGGATTATGTGTTCGTTTGCCATCAGGCAGTAGATGGACTATGTCGCCCACTTGATGTCATTGAAATGGATGCTAAAATGTCAAACAAATTTACGGACGAAGCAGCCGGTGAGAACACTAGATACTTTGAAAGGTGAGAATGCATTTTAACTCCATGAGAACTACCTGCCGATTGGTCAAAAAGAAGTTTTCATTATCAATTGGACCAACACAGCAACATCGTTATATAATTTCACCACACAAAAAATTGGGGTGAATTATTTGCAAAGCTCCATTCTGATTGGTGATTAAAGTGAAGATATCACGTAATTGACCAATCAGAGGCAATGTTAGATTAGCAGGTAGTGCTCAGGGGGTTAAAGGATGTCTCCGGCAATCACAACATTATGCCTTGTATGTTAGAGAAATAATTATCAAGCACGAATCATGTGGTATTATTTAAAACAATTCATATTGATCATAAAAACGAATAAAAACACCCCGTTTAGTGCAATGACGTCATGGTTATTTGTTCTCAATTGTTGACAGCCTTCATTGTATTACTGGGACGTCATTGCACTCGACAATTTCGGTGCCCGGAAATTTTGAATATCGCGTGTTGAGTGAGGCTGTATTATTTCGTTTTTATGGTCACTATGAGTTTGATTTAAATAAAACCACATGATTCGTACTTGATAATTAATTTTCTAACATAGGCCTATAAGGCATCATGTTGTGATTGCCGGAGACATCCTTTAAACATGTTAAATGTGAGATTTCTTTCTAGTCCGAAAATAGGGTCCGCTAGGCCGAAAAAAATAAAAAGTTGTCGCTTGGTCTTTAATAGTGGACTATACATTTTTTCCACAGAAAATATTTCAACCAGCGCCTACTCAAAGGTCCACAAGTGATAGCTGTATCAGGTAAGAACGTTATTTTTGTTGTATGCCCTATTATAGGTCCGATGTATTTTATTATAATGGTATTTACTATTTTCTCTCTTTTACACGTACATTGAGGGTTATCACACAAACAATCTGATTTTAACCTTTGAGTTCAATTGTTCCAGCAAACGGTTTGAATATCAGAATTACATTTAATTGAAATAGAAACGGACTGGTAATATCGTCATGATTGCTACAAAATGACGAATACCAAATTACTATAAACCACCCCTGTGTTACACGTGAAATGCCCTATAGACCTTTTCATACTGAGTAATTCCGACAAAACCCGAAGCATGAAATAATTTCCCCAATCGCGCGCGCATAAAAGTACCTCTTCAGCATCATGTACAGTGCGAAGTTCCAATGTGTAACAGCATAACTACGAAGAACTTTCGACGGTCAATTTAGGGACGAGAGGGGTACTTTTGCCAAGGATACTCAACGTACAATCAAGCGTGTGGTGGTAGCGTTGCGTAAGAGACTGTGGAAGAGGTGATGCACGTAAACAAAACGTTCTGTAAAAAAAAAAATTAACTGACGAAAAATTACGGATATTTGTCCATCTCTTTCCATCAGTATCTTATTGTGAAAAACTAAGTAGCTGTGGTGTTAGCTCAATATGCATGTTCATATTGGCTTAATAAGCTGTATTTTCGCGCAAAAGGGTGTCGTAATTCATGACATTTCTTGTCCGCCAGTTTTGGTACAATTTGACCCCGTAGCTTACTGAATAAATAGCACGGTTTTCCGAACTTTTCCGATCTTGATTTGAAAAGCTCTGTAGCCCAAGCGATTCGCAGAGCACGGGCAGCGACGTGCGCCTTGCAGCACCGTAAAAATGACTATAACTTCGCCCTCTATCATAGTCATCATACAAAGAGACCGGTGTATAGATATCTGAGATTCATCGGTTTGTATAGTGTATTATTATTTCATTATAGTGTATTATTATTTCATTACACAAATAGTTCAGTCTAGTCGCTCAGTAAATATGTTATATTTTTCTTCTTTCAGACAACAACACGACATTGGCTACCAATATCGCCAACTTGGTCGATCAATCCTCAAAACTTAGTCATGGGTACTGGATGAATAAAAAATGGACGTCATTTGTGTACACGAATCATTGGACCGATGCAAGTGACATACAGAACTGTTTACGTAACAAACATATGCTTCTACTGGGTGATTCCACAACCCGACAATGGGCGGAAAACTTATCCGAGCTTCTCGATCTCGTGAATGGTATTTACAGAGAAGAAATTCGCGAATTATTTTTCGAAAATGAATTCCCACAAATAAATTTCACTTATACGTTCAGATTTCACCCGCACGCGATCACCGCGAAACGGGCACCATATCGCCTGTATCGATATTTCGTCGATATATTGGACTCGATATCAAGTTACGAGTGTGCTAACACAATCGTGGTGCTGAGTCCATGGGCTCATTTTGCTCAATGGACACGTGATAGTTATACGCAGAGACTTGTTAAATTAAAAGAAGCCGTGGATCGCCTAAAAAAGAGATGTCCGGCAACACCGATTATCGTGAAAGGTAGCCATATTCGTGAACATTACACGGAAACATCCAAATGGGGTTGGAGTGACTATGTGCTGCTGCAAATTAATATATTAATGAAGGAAATTTTCACTGGAAAAGGAATTTGGTTTTTAGACGTATGGGACATGAATTTGTCTTATTTATCCACCAAGTTTATTCATATGCCTAATGCTGTAGTACAGGAGGAGTTGAAACTTGCTCTTGCGTACGTATGCAAAAGGTGACCAATATGGTGCATGGGATGGCGATGATGAAATTATAGACGAATCCAACGAGCCAAATCATGGTCAGGATTTGGTCGGCCATCTTTGGGTAGCCGCTAACACCAACCTGGTGTTTTGAGTGCCCAATTTTGGAAATAAAAGCCGCCTAACACCTAAAGAAGATGCAAGGACGAGGAGGGTTAGTAGAATAATATATACAATAGAGATGATTCCGCCGGTAATCCCGTCGCATCTATTCCCGGGATCTATTCATACATAGTCCTTTTGTTCGCAAGTACACCCATTTGTAGCGTTTGATATGGTGTATGCATATATACCGCGTGTAGTTAATCCGATTATTATATGGCACTTCAACAGTGAATAGACCATGTAGAAGCTGTGTGTTTTGCCGAAGGGAACTGTATTGTGTTGTAAACTTTAATCATTATTTTGTCTAGGCCTACCTGTGTTTTCGGGGAAGGTGTAACACGGGTGATGGAATGCAGTTTAAAATTTCCGCCAAGGCCGAATCATTTCACATTTTGGGTGCATTGTAGCCGACGAGTACTCAACTAAAGGTTGCTAGTCATGTGTAGGAATGCATGGATTTGGATTCGTCTAGTAAAGATGATTTTGTGACTACTCCTCCGAGACCACTGTTATTATGTAACTCTAAAAATGTAAACATTACTCGCCGTGATATGACGTTAATCACGGGGCACTTTATTTGTCATCATTGAGAGGCAAATAATACTTGTTCAGGATTTGGGGAATTCTGAATCAATTTAACTCTCAAATATAACGTGCAGTGCAGTGCCATGTGCAAAATCCACCACACAACAAAATGCAAAGCTGTTTTAATATCATCATTTTCAACTCGCATTATAAAACACTCATCTTCTGAGTTTATGACATCGCGTTTTCTAATAAGCAGTAGTTACATAAAAAATCTACTCTTTACTAAAATCTGGAGACAATTGGTTCGCGGAAAATATTTCTCGAAAACTCGTCAGATATTCCTCTTTCTTTGCTTCCGACCCCATAAAACTCGTTCCCATTCTTTACCACAAAGCGTACGTAGCTGCTTCCTATAATACACAGTCGTATCGAGACTACCAACCGCCACAACTCTTACCGCAAAAGCCGTGTAATCGGTAATTTTCGTTTATTTGAGGTTTAGTGCCCTCTTATGTGACCCGGTACTATGAAATTACCTTGCTCGATTTAAGCTATACGCGTACACCTGTAAAACGTGCACCGTATACCCGAATAGTATACTTCTATGTGAACGCAGCCTTATGTGACCCGGTACTATGAAATTGCCTTGCTCGGTTTAAGCTATACGCGTGCACCTGCAAAACGTGCACCGTATACCCGAATAGTATACTTCTATGTGAACGCAGCCTTATGTGACCCGGTACTATGAAATTGCCTTGCTCGATTTATATAATACGCGTGCACTTGCAAAACGTACACCGTATATTTATTTATTTATTTAATCTTTCTTTAACCAGGGTAGCCCCTTCAGTACTGATCTCCAAGGGGGCCCTGAGTGACAATTCACAATATACATATACATTGTACAATTTCATAACATAGGTTAATATAAAATAAATTAAAAGCAATGCATGGAATCAAAAGTTACATGATACATTAGTTACATTGTACATCAGGTTCATTTTTACATTAGGTCTGGTGACACCAATAGTTACATGATTAAATACTGATATTATTATAACAATGTACATGTTTGGCAATCAGATATACAGAAAAGACAAAAAGTTGAATAAATTTGTGGAAATTTATAAAATCTAATCACAAATCTGAAATACAGGTTTTAAAAGTATTAAGGGTCATGGAAGAAAAGTTTCTGCGGATATCTTGAGGGAGTTCATTCCAAGCATAACATGATCTGTAGTGAAAAGTTCTCTTGCCATGATTTATGTTCCATTTTGGAATGGCAAGAGAATTGAAAGTTTGGCTTCTGGTACCATGAGTATGAAGAGATTGCATATAAATAAATTGAGAGGATAAGTAAGATGGTGCATTATGGGTAAGGCACTTGAACACAATTATCAGAAGTTGTTTTTCCCATCTTGTATGTAGTTTATCCCAGTTAAGAGACTCCATCATATCATTAATAGGAGTTCTTATATCTGCTGACAAAAGAGTACGAGCAAGTCTATTATGGTGCACTTGAAGTGAAGTTGAAAGGGTGTTTATGCAATTTGTCCAAACAGGACTACAATAGTCAAAGTGTGGCATGACAAGGGCATTGGCAAGCATTTTAAGGGTATCATTTGGAAGATAATACCTAAGTCTACGGATTATGCCAATGCGCTTTGAGATATTAGAAGAAATATGGCTTACATGTTCATTCCAAGATAATAATTCATCAAATACAACCCCAAGATACTTGAATTTATCAACTCTTTCAATATTATTACCATTGTATGAAACATCAATATCATCAAATGTATTCAACATATAACTTGTGCCAAAAATCATGAGTTTTGTTTTCTTGATATTCAATGTGAGATTGTTTTCATTCAACAAAGAGGCAACATTAGACAAATTATCATTTAATTCTGCTTGAAGAAGTGATGAATCATTAGAACTACATATAAGAGTTGTGTCATCTGCATACATTATAGTTTTACAGTTAACAGAGTTTGGAAGTGAATTTACAAAAATGATAAACAATAAAGGCCCTAAGATTGTACCTTGCGGAATACCAATATTCACATCTTTAAAGTCAGACAGAGTAGAAGAAATATTAACAGCTTGTGACCTATTACTAAGATAAGATATAAACCATTTTAGACATGAGCCAGAAATACCACATTGCTTTAATTTGTTAATTAGAAGACTATGATTGATGGTATCAAAAGCCTTCTTGAGGTCAAGGAAAATTGCACCAGTTAATTTTCCATCATTCATATTTTTAAGAATGTAGTCAGAGGTGTCAAGAAGGGTTGTAGTGGTTGAGTGGTTATTCCTAAAACCAGATTGAGATGAATGAAGAATACCATGTTTAGGTAAATAAGAATATAATTGATTATGAACAGCACGTTCCAAAATCTTAGAAATAATACTTAATACAGAGATAGGTCTATAGTTACTTACATCTGATTTGTCACCATCTTTATAAATAGGTGTGACTTTTGCAAGTTTCCAATCAGAAGGAAATACAGAAGTGTACAAAGAAAGATTACATATATAAGAAAGAGAGTCACATATAATTGGTGCAGAAAGTTTCAAAAGTTTCACATTGAAATTATCAAGACCAGAAGATTTCTTATTAGAAAAATTACAAATTTCGTCAAATACAAAAGAAGAGTAATAAAATCAAAATTGAAATTACTAGATTCCGAATAGTATACTTCTATGTGAACGCAGCCTTATGTGACCCGGTACTATGAAATTGCCTTGCTCGATTTAAGCTATATAATACGCGTGCACTTGCAAAACGTACACCGTATACCCGAATAGTATACTTCTATGTGAACGCAGCCTTAAGGAGTATAATTATAATAATTATGTTATTAAGAGCTTATTACCAGTGTTGGAGGACTCAGGACTCGGACTCGGACTCGAGTCCTTTTTTCAAGGACTCGGACTCGGACTTGGACTCGGAAGCTAAGGACTTGGACTCGGACTCGGACCCCAAGGACTCGGGGACTCGGCTTCGAGTCCTCCTCGAGTCCAGCAAAATAGGGTCTTTTTAGGTCTTTTATTTTCGTTCATTTTAAACTTCTTCTTATGCTTGATCAATGATCACATCACATGATTAATTTAAGTACGGTAATTTTGCATGCAAATAAATTCAGTTTGTAAGTAAAAAGGACAACCAAAAAGCAGGATTGCTTTCAGTTATATCTTTAATTGGTAAATGGATTTGAATCATAATCGTTTGTTTCGATATTACATGACTGCTTTGTTAGATGCAAGTCTAGAATGTACATAATGAATAATAATACCTGGGGAACTCAAGTTAAAATTTGGGTGTGCGGCGACGAACTTCAGTGGGAACTTAGAACTGATTTGGGAGCAAATGAAATTTCAACATTTTTGTGGAGGTCTGTGAACTAAAATTTGGCCAAATTATGAGCGTATAGGCTTTGAGTTAACAATTTCAAAATGTTTCCAAATTTGATCTAAAGAGCTATAGGCCTATACAATTTTCAAAGTGTTATCAATGAACTGTAGTATGATGCAAATGCGGTTCTTAAGGAACTGCCGGAGAGGCTGAAAAAGGGACCCTTGACCACAGCACACACCCGTACTACCTTTACATGTCCCACCCCCGGAATGATACTGCATAGGCCTACAGCCAATTCCTACACCCCTTCGTTTGGCACCTGAAGTTTGGTAGTGACGTAATAAGTTACTGTGGTCTGTGATTGTTTCCACGGTATGCTACCTAAGGGGCTGAGCAAAATTATGAGCATTGGGGGAAGGTAAAATTGAGGGTAAGAATTTTTGGCCGATCGAAAGGGAAGGTGGAAGCAATTTTTGGCAAACCGAGAGGGGGAACAAGCAATTTATGGCACATATGGGGCACCTTTCAAATAAAACGCTCTAAAAAGGTTTAGAAAACAGTACGGAAACGCTTACATATGCAACTTTCCCTGCTCGCTGCACTCGCAACATATCGGTATATTATGGTCATCCATGAAAAAGCCCGAAATGTTTGAAAAAGCCCGAAAAGCGTGTGAAATGAGGCTAAAAAGGCCAAAAAAATTGACATTTGGACCACAAAAAAATCCTGCAAAAAGCAGGAAAATTCTCATGCCTGATTTATGGTTTGTAAATTGGGATCCCCAAAAATGGCATGTGCAAAGGGGGTGCAAAGATTTTTGGCAGGCCGGGAGGGGGGGGGGGCAAGCGATTTTTGGCAGGCCGAGAGGGGATAAGCATTTTTTGTAATTTCACCCCTCCCCGGGCTCCGCATAATAATAATTATTGCACAGCAAACAATATCTGGCATGCTAGGTATGACTAGCAAATTATGTACTTACAAGAATATTGAACTAAAATTCTGGTTAAGTATAGGCCTACGTTGATAAAGTATTGGTGAAAACCCCGGGGCTTGAATTTGATACATAAGGACTCGGACTCGGACTCGGACTCGAACATTGAGGACTCGGACTCGGACTCGGACTCGGACATCAGAAATTGGCAGGGACTCGGACTCGGACTTGGACTCGGACACCAAGGACTCGGACTCGGACTCGGATGATGAGGACTCGACTACAACACTGCTTATTACGGTATGTATCCAGGTTTTGTATACAATTTTGTCAAATTTGTTTAGCGATGCCAACCTCTGCTCAAAATGCTCATTTTCATGATTTTGAGTATAGGAAGCTAAGCTTGCCTCAAAGAGAAACTTATAATTTTTCACAAGGTCATACCTTAAAATCCTGTGTATAAAAATGATCAAAAATTACACACAGGATTACTTCAATACTCTACTCTAAACACATGTCAGTAACCAAGCAGTTGAAGTAATCCTGTGTGTAATTTTTGTTCATTTTTATAGACAGGATTTTAAGATATGACCTTGTGAAAAGTTGTAATTTCAAAACTGAACCATATTGTGGTAAATTTATTTTAGTAATAGGACTATCCTGCACATTATGACACCACATGGAATCCAATGTGACCTCAAGAAGCAAAGTTACAAGCAATTGAATAGACGAAGGTCCAGTTTTAAAAGTGACAAATTGGCCTATACAAGGCGCAAAAAGTTTTCAACAAGCGCAAAAAGACTACACAGTTTCTTCAAGGGTCTCATTAATTTGAGCGAAAAGTAGACCTATAGTGGGCACATCGTCGCACCGGTACCCACCCCACCCCGGGCCCCACCCCACCGTGTACTTCTTTACTTTTCTAGGAATGTGTCATTTAGTTACGAGTTGTGTCCTATAAGCTCAAGATTAATATTAAAGTTGCCAAAACGTATACGTTTTAATGGACAATTTGGCATAAAAGCAATAAACATTGTATAATTGGTATTATATGATCAGATGACTGTATCACGTTTGACAATTTAAAGATGGTGTGCCAAAAGTATTCGTCTTAAACAGTTTACTACAGTAGCATTTAAGGCCATTGAACATGTTAAATGTGATGAAAAAAACATGTTCTAGCCCGATCGAACCAAATTTTATAAAATCTGCAAAAACCTTCCTTTAACAACCCAAATCTTATTGTGTGGTTATGTAACACTGATATCACGTAACGAATACGAGCCAAAAGGTATCACGTGTTTATAGAATCACGTGGTACATTTTGCCCTCGTTTTCGTTACGTGCTATCGATGTTCACCCCATCAACGGCAGGAAAGTGCCAATTATAGGAATGGTCTCTCAAGTTAAACTTTGAAATTATTTCTGTTCAAAATTCAACTTTAATGGTAAATTGCCAAATTCTGGAAAATGTTAGCAGATTTGGCTATATCTATAACAAAATGAAAATGAGCACTTTTTTCAGATGGGGACTCAAAAACTTAGGCTCAGAAAGTTACACGAAAATATCAAATTTGACGAAAAAGACTGCAATCAAAATAATTTTCTGGACTTTGAAATTATTTCTGTTCAAAATTAACTTCAACTGTAATTTCGGGATCAGCATGCAACGCATAATAATATGAGTAGGGATAACCATAAAAAATTTTATGTTGCCCCTATTGCTACAAAAGATTGTTTTCTGGATAGAACTCATCAATAGAAGTATTTTGGTGGTTAAATGGTCAAAATCGGTCAAAAACCTTTCAAATTATGAATTTTCAAAGTTTCCTATTCTGACCGGTCATTGGAACGAAATAAAATGACAAGGTCCAAAAATATCAATTCTCGCTATTCGCAATAAGGGCGCCGCCAGCGGTTTGCGATGATCGTGATGTATCATGGGATGTAATCGTGATGTATCATGGGAAAAGGTCGACATCCAAGTCCGCGCAATACGAATATTACCATGCTATTACATAGGAACACGTGACAATATTTTTTTAGGTTGTCAAAATAAAGGTGTTACACGCGAATCGATACTCAATAATACTTAATAATGTGATTTGAAATGTGCACAATTATTTTTTCTCTATCTCTTTTCCCATGATACATCACGATTACATTGCAAACCGCTGGCGGCGCCCTTATTGCGAATAGCGAGAATTGGGAGCAAAATTGGCATAAGCATATATTTACCTTTATATATTTCTTTATTTTAACATATATGCAAACATGAAACAAGCATATTGTGAAAGTATCAAAGGGTTTCTTATGAAATGGCACTTTACTAGTCAATGGCATAAATTATTTTTTCAAACCGAGGCATTGAAATCATGGATTTAGCGAACATTTGCCAAAAATCATCCAAGATGGCCGATATGGCACAAAATCCAAATTGCACTAAGTCCAGGTAAACTTTTTTTTTTCACAACCAAAAATTTCTATGTTATTGGGTTTAATAATAATATGACCAATTAGTAGGTGTATGCAAATTAAATCTTAAGTGTCATTGAAGGTCATTGACTCATTCACAACAATAGAGGTTATCCACTTCACTCATCATGCTCATGTGTGACTTCTAACAAAAGGTGCTGGTTCCCATAGTATTCCTCATTCAAAACAATTCAATACATGACCTCGGAGTTACCTGCATGACTTTCGCGGGCTATTTTGAAACAGTTATGGTTGCACATTCAGGTACTTCTTTTGAAAGTTCTAAACAAGGTATAGCCAGCAGCAAGTTGTAGATGGTATGGGCCTAAATATAAGAAAACGTTTAGGGTTGAAATCAGGTGAAAAATACATCAAATGAGCACGAAACTTAGCATGATTCGAAAGGAGTATGGAAATTCCAAAGGGAAGCTGGTGATTTAATTTGTAACTCGAGATCTACTTGTTCAATATTTTAACCTTTTTACAGAGGGTATGATAGAGGTATTACTGGCAACTCTGCCAAGTTTCGGCTCAGTAGGCCACGTTTTTGACCTGAAATTATTGACATGAATATTTTGTGCCATTCTTGAGCAGTGCTGAACTCAGCCACTGGCAATTAAGCGCACTGTGGCGATGGACCAATTTTGACTCGCACTTACAGGAAAATGAAATAAGTTATGTTGCTGTAATTTGCAAGATAGTTACAAAATATAATTGGCCTTAACTTCCCCAATTTTTACAGAAAAATATTGAAAAATAAAAGAACGAGATCAATTTAGAAATGTCTGTGCAAGCAGTGCACAGTTGAGCTCCCTGCATGTCTATGGGAGTGTTCTAATCAAGTTGATGGTTCATTGGTCATCCCTAATATGAGTATAGGCCTATTTTATATCAAACAAGGCCATTATCGGTTCTATGGTTCTTGATATAGCTCTTTATATTTTCAAAAAATATCTCAAAACTTGGGACTTTTATGTTGAAGCCTATATAGGCCTATGTAAAGTATTGCATTTCAAATGACCAGACATGCCCTTTAGACCTGTTTATTTGAAAATCGTCGACTTCGTTGGGCGTATATTCCTGACATTATTATATTGATAAAGTGCCAGAAACAGCATTATTTGATGTGTCAATGCTTCCGTTATCGGTTAAGTTTTGCCAAGAAGGACTAGAAAACCTGCTGCATTGGCCAAGCATTGGACGTTTCACGTCGATATTTTTGTGTTAATTTAAGCATCCAGGCATTTTTTTTTAATTAGTAAAATTTCCAAATAATTTATTATGAGCATCGAGCATCATGATACATAAGCCTAGTCTATATAATTTTGCGATAGACGTCCGTTCAATTTGTAGATGGTATGGGCCTAATTATAAGAAAACGTTTAGGGTTGAAATCAGGTGAAAAATACATCAAATGAGCACGAAACTGTCAAAAGATAAAATAAAAAAAATAAGCATATATTTACCTTGATGATGCGTCATTAAACTAAAATCTTCTGTTCCAAAAGTCATTAATTATAGGCCTACAACCCCGTCTGTAGTGGCAAACAAAAATCAAAGTATACTATAAACGGCAATTAAGGACATCGAAAATAATGTGGTATGGTTTGTTAGCATGAAAGTTCATCTGTGTTGGTAAACTTCACAATTGAAAGTTTAAACTTATGTCAACATAAAACTAGAGCGGTTCTCGGCTTTCGCGGTTCTCGGCATTCGCGGTTCTCGGTAGTGTGGGTTGGTCCGTATGTGACGTTTCTGTTCAGAACCTTGTGTGACCCTTCCCCCGAAAAAAATCATCCGCCACCACTGGTTATAACAAGGGCCTTGTAAATGCAACTGGTGAGACAGAGCCTCGAATGACGTTTGTGTTTTCAGTCTGATTTCAGTTCCCTAACAGGTACAAAGTTTACGTATTATCATTAGGCCTACCAAGTATTGTATGTCCTATAATCTCTTATGTATGACATGGATCTTTACCATGATTGTGCAAGCCAAAAAAAATATCATTTCAAGACCCCAAACATGCGTTAAAAAAAGACCATGTTTTACACATGCAACCTCAAGTTTAGACATATAATTTAATTTTCCCTAAACCCTCATGCACGGGAAAAATCATGCCGCCACCATTGGTTATGACAAGGGCCTTTTAGGGTGCACACCAGTAAATAACCCCCACTGACTTTCTGTACAGACAGGGGCCGGGAAAACAACTCAGTTCTTCAAAACTTCCCCTTTCTGCAAGCAGAAGGTCAGATGACGACATCCATTGTAAAAATTAATATATGGATTTCAGGATTTTTTTCCAGAAATATTGTAAAAAGTTCAACCTATAACCCATACAGCTAACGCCACCTCACAAACAGCTTGGTGTTTCTGAAATGTAACACATTTTGAAAGTCGTCATAAAAAGTCGGATCCTGCTAAATTTACACAGACAATCTAATTTACAGGCCTAAATGATGATTAAATATGAATCAGGGCCTAATAGTTGCCTTTTAAGTCTTTTCTAATGTATTACATTAAGTCATATTGCACATTTCCTCGTTTCAAATACTGTTTTTTCCCTTCCAGGGTGTAGCTAGACTTCTCCGTACTCCACTTGCCAATTGTGCTTCTGGCTATTGCATTTAAGCTTAAAACTCTGATTATTATTTGTGCACAATTGATAGATTTTCACATCTAATCTTTTCAGTCACCGTACGCCCTCTGTTTGTTAGCTTCCCAAGTGGACTACTGACTTTGGATTGCGGATAACTTTTTAACACGGGATTCTATGGAGAGTTAGGCCAATTTCTGGCCTAACTAAAATTGGTCATGATGTAATGCATCTTTAAATGAATCTGGCTTGTGATTGGTCCGCCAGATATCGTTATTGATTGAACAAATTCATCAGGATCGGTAGAGTAAACTAGTAAACCAGAGTTCGTAGTATCTGATCCAAGAAAATGCACTTACTGTGTACGTTTCAACAACCACTGTTGTCTTTGTCAACACTTGATGAGGAGTGACTGCAATCTACTGACAACCAACGCTAGATGGATATGTAAAATCAGGCGGTTTTTGGCGATTTTAGCCATTAAGCCCCCCACACCGCATAAATCTGAAAGCCCCTCTGAGTCCCCCTCCTGGAGACGCTATTGCAAAATCAATGGAGAGAAACAATACTACCTTGTTTCTTAATAAAATGTAACGGGGTACATCAGGCAACTATGAGAGCCAAAAAGGCCTCAAATTGAGCAAAGAAAGACATTAATTTTCACGTGCATTTCAACCAAGACGCTTCATTAGTGGTGTTCGCCCTTAATGTCATATTATCATGACCGTTTTATTTTGTTTTATGTTAAGGGCTGGGGGTATGAACGTTTGGACAGTATTTATTGTGGGACATTAGAGCACATCAGACATATCGAATTGCATTCTGAATACTAAGAATGTCCTGATATCAAATAATTTTGATTTTTTGAAATTCGCAATGTAATACACATTTTATGACAAATCATTAAAAATTGATATTTTTGATATATAACAGTCCTCGAAGTAAATTTTATAAATTTAATGATACATTCTTTAAGTATATGTAGCTGGGAGGAAAGGCCGACGATCAATTGAAAATTTTGACCTTTCGTATTGAAGATATGGATCCCCCCCCAAAAAAAATAGGTCTTTTTGGGAAATAAAATCCATATTTTCAATATGAAAGGTCGAAATTTTCAATTGATCGTCGGCTTTCCCTCCCAGCTACATACACTTTAAGAATATGTCATTAGATTTATAAAATTTACTTCGAGGACTGTTATATATCAAAAATTTGAAAAATATCAAATTTTAATAATTTGTCATAAAATTTGCATTATATCGTGAATTTCAAAAAATGAAAATTATTTGATATGAGAAAGACATTCTTCGTATTCAGAATGCAATTCGATATGTCTGATGTGCTCTCATTTCCCACAATAAATACTGTCCAAACGCTCAAAACGCTCATTCCAGATCCCTTAAGTATATGTCATATTACATGTTTCACATTTGTACGATTTTAAATAATTCTTTATCATGTTTATAGGACATGCTCTGTTATATTTTTATATCCTCTTTTCATTCTTGAAAAGATAGATCATGCTTTTATTTCACCCATTGGGTATTTCTTTATTAATTTGTGTTTATATGGCGATTTCAAGTGGGATAATAACTCCTGGATGACGTAAGCATAATGTTGATAGATTTAAATATCATTATAAATAGGCACTTAATAATAATGATATTGAAATAAATTGATAAATAGATAAATTAATAGATAAATAAATAAAAGATATATAAGCCTAGATAAATAATAAATAAATGATAAACTAGGAGTAAATTGCAAACATTAAATATCTTAGAGCAAATGAGCATTTAATAAGTTTTTGCGACAAATATTTTGCCCTTCTTGTACGTTTTATCATTATTTTATCTTTTACTAATTTTTTTGGGACATGCTCGCTTATTTATTTTTATGTGTTCCTCTTATCATTTGTGAAGTATTTCTTTATTTTTGTTTTAGTACAAGTGATCACTGAGTATGTTTAACTGTGGAAATATCGGTAGATAAGGTGTTTTTTATTTCACCCTTGAGTATTATTTATAAGTGTATCAACATACATTTCACATGTCATGATTTTTCATTGTTTTATTTTAAAGCAATTCTTTATTGGGGTGCATGCTCTCATATATTAGGTGTGTTTTTTTTCATGTTCCTCTTGTCATTCTTGATAGATGGCTGTTTATTTATGTCGCGTGTTAAGTATTTTTTTAATTTTTGGTCGAAGTGTATAATTATCATCACATGCTGTACGCTGTTTATTTATTTCGCCCTCATTTTCTTTACTTTTGTTTTTAGATCTTTAGTTCTTTATTTTTGTTTCTGTGAATATCATCCGAAAAGTAGGCCTTCTGCACATTATGATTTTTCCTTGCTTTATTTAACTCTTTACTGGGGTGCATGCTCTCTGCTGGTTTTTTTCATGTTCCTCTTATCATTATTGACAAGATAGCACCTGCTGTACGCTGTTTATTTATTTCGCCCTAAATTATTTCTTTACTTTTGTTTTTAGATTTTGAAGTTGATATCATGATATCACACGCTATGTTTTATACCAACCGCATTGTCTGGTTAAAGACAGTTCTTGTTTTAAATCCTGAATACAATGTCAACATTCAGTTCGTTCACCTCACAATGCGGTGCGATGTTATATAACTGTAAATATTGCAGGGTTGCCAAACCCGCGATGTAATAGGCCTAGGTCAATAGGATGAGTTTTGCAGATTTTCCTCGCGACAATTTCCTGTCCTATAGACACCAATTGATGGTTAAGAAAAATATTGCATGACTTCTCAACATTGGCTTACGCGACTTCTGGTAGTTTTTATCTCATAGAAACCAACGGTTGATAAAAAAAAATATTGGGCGACTTTTCAATGATTTGACCCGCGGTTTGCCCTCATTTGTTTGGCAACCGTGGTCTGTGTTAAGTGAATATATTTCGGTAAGAAAATAATTATCATAGACCATGTAGACAGAACGGACAATAGTCATAGGCGCTCTCCTCCATTTTGAGAAATATACTTTTACACACACACTACATTTATAATTAAAATGATCAGCCTTAAAGTTTTACCTTTTAGTGGGTTAAGCCAAACCTAAGTGGATGAAATATAAATCAACACTTCTGGCACTGATTGGTTTCCGTAGTTGTTATATGGAATACGAGCTGTCTGTAGCTACAAAATTGTCTGCAAATCGGCTTTTGCCGGGCCTCTCTTTTTCGGCGTTTTTCTCATTAAATTAGGGTCCCGTTCAAATAAAAAATAAACTGGTGTCTAGATGTAATCACAGTTAACACACCAGGAAAATTATAGAATATACAACAACCTAGTTACACCTGTAGACTGCGAACAAACATGCACCTGGCCAGACCTGGCCGTAAAACAAAGTGTTCTCCCTACGGATACCCTTAAGGGTCACACAATTAAGACGTACCTCAAATTTTCGGTCACAACTTTGACCTTCAACTGGAGACAGGCAACTCATGTTCGGGATCCGTGACCTTTTGGACACTTGACCCCAAAACTGTGGTCGTACACTCTTGGCAACTTGTATCGGCCCAGTCGCGGTTGAGAGACGGTTGGTTGGTTGACTCTGATGTAAATTGACTCCTTCACACCCCTTTCAAAGGGGTCAATTTACTGCGAAACTTGGGTTACCAGTCTCCAGATGAAGGTCCAAGTTGTGACCGAAAATTTGAGGTACGTTTTAATTATGTGCTGAGAAGAAAGGTCTTTTCAGAAATACTATAATCTTACAGGTGCGAGTGATCAACATGATATGAAAATTCTATCGAATTACGATCCAGGTCTATATTCCTATTCTTTGACATCTGTGGTTCAATGCAGAAGTACCGCGTGAACGTTGTAGTGCAGGGAGATATGTTCAACAATTATATTCATCTATTGCTATATGGTAGTTAATCCTCTACGTCACTTTTACGCGTACGGCGAATAGATTAAAATTGAAATAGATTGCGTAACGAATACTTGGTGAACGAATATATATTTGGAGTATTTATGGCCCTTCACAAACACTTGTTGGGGGGGGAGGGCTGATGCAAAAACGGGGCCTGAAAAATTACCAAATTTTCCTGGAAAAATTGAGTTTTAAAATATGCTTTTCTATGGGGTTGACCCATAATTTTCATGTCAAAGAGGGGGGCCCTGAAATTGTTGAGGTCTGTATGGGCGAACTTCGCTATTCCGAAGGTTCGCTATTCCGAAGGTTCACTATTCCGAATAAAAGGTTCTCTATTACGAAGGTTCTCTATTCCGAAAACAGAAAAGGTTCTCTATTCCGAATATGAAAAAGGGTTCCCTATTCCGAATATGAAAACATGGGTTCTCTATTCCGAAAACGAAAGAAGGTTCTTTATTTCGATATAAGTCACCGTGTTCTCTACTCCGAAAATGAAAAAAGGTTCTGTATTCCGAATATTAAAAAAGGGTTCTCCATTCGAAATCTGGGGTCCGTGACCTTTGACCTCTGGTGGGCCCAAGATGGTCAAAGGATAAATCTACGGGGTATAGGGCCAGTTCGTGTACTACATATGGGCTCTGGGGCCTTTGTAGTTTAAGCGCTAGCCTTGACAGAATGATGTGTTTGATGACGGCGGAACTAAGGCTCTAAAAGAAACCAAATAAAGTTTTTCGGTTAGCCATGATGTTACGAATCTCTGCATATAACATTCGGAATATAGAACCTTTTTCATATTCGGAGTAGAGAACACGGTTTCGGAATAAAGAACCTTTATTCGTTTTCGGAACAGAGAACCCATATTAGAATATTCGGAATAGAGAACTTTTTTCATATTCGGAATGGAGAACCTTTCTGTTTTCGGAATAGAACCCGTTTGTGTTTTGGGAATTTTCGGAATAGAGAACCTTCGGAAAAGAGTAGTTTTTTTCGGAATAGCGAACCAAAAATTTTGCGATGAATTTTTTTTTTTTTTTTTTGCATTTGGCCCCTAACATTGCACGTGTTTGTGAACGGTCCCTTACTATCTAGAGCATTGTGACGCATAGCAAGTTATTGCGGGAATGGAATAAAGCGGAAACGTTTCACCGTCTGGATTTAAAACAGGTTGCCGGTTATGCCATTAAATCAAGGGCAAGGGCAAGGGCTGAGGAAATGTAGCCGCAACGCAAAATGCCCGTAAACGTGTACTAACAATATTAAAGCACATTAATATTTCGGTGCGTAGGCCTATCTGGGACGAAGAGCGAGATAGCCAAGCCATCTGTAATGCACCCAGGCTGTGTCCGACTCATCTTAGAGATTTATATACCTCATAGATTCCCGTCTGATTGGTTGAAAGTGCAGTCATGCCCACAAAATGAACTATGAACCCGGAAATGAACTATGGACCGGTCACGTGCGTCCCGATCATACTGCGCAATCGCGATACATCCACGTATATCCATTCGGTATATGAAACAAATATTGACTGCTTTATATTCGGGACATGGTTAAGATTATAGGCCCGCGGTGATCTCAAAACCATGCTATGCCGAGACCAGCATGGTTTTGAGATCACCTTGGGCCTATAATCTTAACCATGCCCCTCATAGCAGTCAATATTTGTACACCATTTGCCAAAGTCAAAATTGCACCCTAGCTTGTTTTCAGTGCATATCTGTACTGTTGGGTCCTATATCCCAAAGTATAGAAAAATACCCCCGTGCAAAATATGAAAGGGTCGTTATACAGGTAACCCAAGGTGGGGGGGGGGGTAACATTTCAAAATTGCTCAAATCCATCTAAAATATATTCCTTACACTAAAAGCTTCCGGAAAAAGTATAGTTTGACCCATCTATAATGTATATGTACAAGGTACATTGCATGTAGTGAACAAAAAAGTAAAAACATCGATTTTCGGCATTCAACAATAATAGCCTAAATAGGCTATGCCTATACATCAAAGGTAAGATTTGGATAACACCGGTTTCAAATTGTTCCTCTTGCAATAACAATTCTAATAGTTTGCACTGTCGAATTCATATCGTAAAAGGTCTAAATGTTTAGTATGTTCATACAGGGACCCAATATGTGATGCGATCAAGCCAAATCAGTCGGAACTCGGTAATATTGATTTTGAGATACAGCCAAACAAAGGAAATATTTCCCTTTGTTTCCTTTTGTTTTGGACACTCTTTAATTGCTTATATCTTTGGATCTGGCTGTTCAATTTCAATGGGGGTTTCTGCAAAATGCAGCTTTGTAAACAGTCAGCTACCTGCACAACCGATTCTTTTGTTCTGCAAGGCTCACTCAGTCATTTAATGAGGCAATACAAACGATCGAAATTGGTGTTGAAATGAGCAAAATTTTGAGTTACACCTTTTCAGTGTAAAAATTTTTTTTCAGCCAAATGAAAAGCAATAATTTTCATTTTTTCAGTAAATGGCTGGAAAAACTATAATGCTTGATACTGATTTTTTTTAATCCTGGTGTTAAACTTAGGCCTGAAATTCAGTCATTTAGTGTAAGATATTCGATTTTTATAGGCTTCAGCTCGGCCCGCGAGCTTTTTCTTGGATCAACCTTTTAGCTTTTCAAAGTAATATAGTTCGCTAATGAAGGATTTTCCCCAACTTTCTAAAGCACATCACCGTGAGCTATATATCATAGTTTTGTCAGAATTTCCGTTTTGATTTCACCATCTTTCACTGTCGGCTGAAAAATTTTCTAAATCAACACGTGAAATCTAAAGGCTAGTACTAGCATTGTGGATCGATATCCCTGGGTTTAATAGGAATACCGGCATGGCTATAGTGTTGCCAGAACTTCAATATAGCAAAGAAATTCCCAGACCTATAGCGCTCCTACTGATCATGTTTAACCAGAACACCCAATTGGGGATTTAATCGCTGGTCGGGCAATTTGCTTTCAATGAAAAATTGACCTGGATAACAACAAAGGAAATATCGACTATTTCAGCTGGTTGCTCTCGAGATAAAAGTACTCACCATTGCCTACTTTTACTTAGTCCTTCAAGGAGGACCACGCTCCATTTAGTACGATAGTCCACGCCGTCAGGCGTGGGTCCTTCTACATTAGATATATCCTTCCCGGAAAGTCGGGGGAAATGTCAAACTGATTAACCACGCCTACTGATTAGCTACTAATGATATTCAGCCAATCCGATTGACTGAATATCATCAATAGCTGTCAGTAGGTGTGGGTTGCCTACCTGCTACCAGAACACTAGCTTCTAGCTTGGGATTGACACAAGTATTGCGTAACGAAATTGATTATTAATCCTCTTCAGTTGATATGTGTTCATGCTATTATAATACTCGGTTTTCTTCTTACCCTCAGTTCACTGACCTGTAGGTTGCACACAATCAGTTCCTTTTGTCATCACTACATTTAATATTGTCCTGGTTAACCACGATTCGTTACTATTTTTGTATAGAGATTGTGCTTGAAATTAGTAATTGGCTACAAACAAAGGATTTGAACCGACGTCCTTCAACGTAATCATGGGCCAGTGCAGTCCATTTAATCAAATGTTGTAATCAACCTATTTGATCGTAGTGCATTTGTTATGTATGAGCGTGTTTATAGTGAGACAATCTTTCCGTTATTTAGCTAAACTGTCGCGTAGTCTAGATTGGCAATGGTTAGTAAAATATAAACAAATATAGACTGCGTGGCAGTCCAGCTAAATACCGGATAATCTGGCTCACTATAAACACGTTCTATGTGAGACGAACTGTCTCGATAGATTGCACTCATTGCTTTTGTTGAATGGATTTGAGTAGTCCGCCATATTTACGGCATATGATACGTCATATGCACAACCTCTATTAATTGTGATAGTTGGCCTATTCGTTTAACATGTTAAACAAGAAACAAGAAAAATATAGAATTGGAGGACACACGCTTCATAAAAACTTTGGGTGTCACTCATTTATTTACTTTAATAATAAAACATAATTGATGATAAATGAAATAAATATAATTATAGGCCCGTATTAAAGGAGGATTTCGTGATCCTAGTATCCTCTTTTTATGACATTTTTCAGTAGATATCCACGAAAAAAGCTTATTTCCAAAATTTCAGTTGATTCCGATTTTGCGTTTGCGAGTTCTGCATGATTATGTGTATTACACTGCTCCATAGACAATGTGTTGTAATTTCGTTCTGGTGCACCAGAACGAAATTCAAATTTGGCGATATTTTTGCTAAACGAATTAATCTGCAAGAAATACTTGGTACATAAACATTATGTAGCCAGAGGTATCCAGTGGTGTAAAAATCTCAACTTTTTTTGGAAAAGTGTGGGGATGAGGCTGTGGATCACGAAATGCCCCTTTAAATAATGAAAGAAAGAAAGAAAGAAAGAAAGAAAGAAAGAAAGAAAGAAAGAAAGAAAGAAAGAAAAGAAGGAAAGAAAGAAAGAAAGAAAGAAAGAAAGAAAGAAAGAAAGAAAGTAAGTAAGAAGGAAGAAAGAAAGAAAGAAAGAACTTGCTGATCTTATTATTTTCAAGAAACGGAATTAACATAATGTGTATTCATTAATTATTCGTTAATATATTTATTTCTGTTCATCAGTATTTGTTTTATTATTCATTTATTTATTTATTTTCTATTCGTTTATTGATTTATATATTGCCATTTATCAGGCTTATGGTTTTTATTCATTTTATTCGAATTATATGTTGAATTATTTATCCATTTATTTATATAAAAATAATATTTATTTATTATTTATTTACATTAAATTTATATTGTTTTATTAAATCATCAATTAATTTTTCGATTGATCAATTAAAAGTGGTGAATCCCATGCCCCTCGGTTGAAACGAGAAGACCATGTTGTTTTTTAAAGATTTGATATTAAAATAGTTTAAATCTAAACCCCTAATTCAAATAGTAATCACAGGCCCTTTCATGCTGTAATTTTTCCGTTCCTTTTTTTCACATGCATTTGAAATATCAACAGTACTTTAAGTTGCGAGTTGTATCGCCTTTTATTTTATTTTACTCACTCTGTTATTTCCAGTTAGGTGTTAAAGGCTTAATGTACGATTTCCTTCAAATTTTAAATTTGTCATTATATATTCAAAATGCTGAAATAATACCAGTAATAGGCCCTAATTATCGGGAATGGTTTTGTCCATTTTGAGCTGAAATAACGAGGTAAACACTGCTTGTTATTTTGGCCGTTTAACACGCAGTTCTATAGGAGGACATGATGATAAAGTCATAATTCTTGAATTATGACTTTTTGTCGAACTTTGCTCTGTTTACCTACAAACACAACAAATTTGGCTGATTCCATTTAGGTGCAAGTTGTGACATGTGTATACATTACAAATATGCCAAAAAATCAGGTTTGAAAAAAATTAACCAAATTCATAACATTGTACATTATGACTTTAATAAATCAAAGTTCAGTTCCAAATAAACGGTGTGTAGAATTAATGTTCTTTTAGCCTTTTTAATGGTATCACGGTTAGGCGCTTAGGCCTATTGACAAATGTGACAATATTAAATAAAAAAGGAAAACAAACCTAGAATCATACAAATGACTTTTTGTTAACACTGATTAGGCCTACACTATCTCGAACTGCACTGATATAGCAACAAAAAACTTTCATTTAATTCATACCAGAGAAGATGTAATTTTCTCTGTTCATACTAGCCCGATTTACACTGGTCATGGAAATAGTAGATATCTACTATTTCCATGCACTGGTAAGCGACCTCAAAAGTTTGTATATTGCTTTTATTGCATTATCAAAATCAATCGATTGGGATACCAAGTACTTGAGATGACTTGAGAGTCCCAGTTATGTAATAGATGCGGTTGAATGATAGCCTGAATGGTGGGCGGGGCTATTTTCCATATTTGGATTCATGACGTAACTCATCGACTGGTTTGGTTTTGGTCACTGTTTATTATAATGAGGGACGCTGCTGGGGGTAGCGACCTAATGTGTAAGGACCAACGCCTGACGGCGTTGATTATGGTGCTAAATATTGCGTTGGTCCTGTATGGACTACTTTTACTTAGTTTGACATTTTCGGAGACTGAATGGAAAAAGGGTAAAACAAAAACGGAAATTCTGACAAAACTATAACATATAGACCCACACGATGTGCTTTACAGAGGTGGGAAATATCTTTCTTTAGCAAACTATGTTAGTTTGAGACGCTAAAACATGAATTCCGTAAAAAGCTCGCAGGCGAATTCAAGGCCTATAAAAATCAAAAATATCACACTAAAAGACACAATTTGATGCTTAATTTTAACACCAGGATTTAAAAAAAATGTATATCCAAGCACCAAGTTTTTAACTGACATTACTGAAGAAAAAAAAAATATTGCTTTATATTTGACCGAGAAAATTAATTTCATAGCAAAAAGGTGTATCTCTGAATTGTGCTGATTTTTACATGTATCGATCGACTTTTAGCGCGACTAAGCATTTCTAAAGAATTGGTTGTCCAGGCGGCAGACTGTAAATGCTTTTTACTATTCTATAAGAAACTGAAAATTTGTTATTTCCGAGTTCCGACTGATTTTGCATGATCGCATCACATGTAGAAAAAAAACCAACGGTGCATTTTTAATGCAACAAAGGCAAGAACTGTGCCACCACAAACACCCCTTGCAATAAAATAGCCACGCGAAAACGCCACCAGTATATTTTTATATATTCAGTTGAACTCGCGTGATGGCGCACCAAAAATATAAGCCTAATTTTTTTTTAATTTAAGCTTTTTCAGGCGGTATAAGAATAATCTATGCAATTACAAATTAGAAACCGACAACTTTAGATAATAATTTTGCTTTGACAAGATCACGTATCGGTATTTGGCCAAAAAATGTATACTTGTCCATAGCTCACTTTAAGAAGTTGGGTCGGTCGGTACGGTCAGGAAAAGATTCCAAGCTTTTGTTCTTTTATTCGATACGTTTCGAAATGACTTCATCCATCAATTTGGCATGCACCAACAATTTTTAGTTAATTATGCCAAAAGTAAAAGTGACCCAACATGGATCATGGGATTGCGGTTCTATTTTAGACATGCGTAAAAGCTGGAAACCAATTCTTTTTATTAATTCGTGTATGCCGAATTAGAATATTTTGTCAGTCAAGTTGTATTTGAACCACATTACCTAAAAAAACATCAAATACGCCCTAATCTCATATACGGAGGGGGCAAGGAACGCTACAAATTCACCACATCAAATTTGTCTGGGCCACCCCAAGTATAAAAATTTTGGAAGTTTTTGGAATAAATGCTTGGCATGTGGGGGCCAAGGACCGGGGCCAAGGATCACGGTTTATAAATATTGCTTGGCTTTCAACGGATCAGAGTTCACCGTACACGATTTAAAAATGGGCTTTCACGCAAACTTGCCGATTGGAACAAGATTTTTCCAAAATTTGTGACCGAGAACACTGGCGTGTCAGATTGGTTGGAAGTGTCGAAATTCTGGAATTCTGACGGGCGTCTGGATTCCGGAATTACGGCAGCTGTCAAAAAGTTGGAATAATTTGGTGTAACGTCGGGTTCATGTCATTTTTGCCACAAGAATAATTTGCTAAATTTACACAAACAGTACGGATTCTATTTCGTTACCGTTTCGTTACCAATGACACGAATAGGCACCATTCCAAGATTTTGACGGCGCTTTCTGTAGAAATTCCAGTATTTCGACAGTTCCAGGTTTCCGACACAGCCCGTCAAAAACTTTGATTACGACAGTGGGCGCTATCGAAATTCTATATATAATTCTGACAATTCCAAGTTTTTGACAGGCTGCGCCAGAAACCGGATTCTGAAACCTTCTGAAATTTTGACAATTCCAAGATTCCGACGCAGCTTGTAAAAATCTAGAATCCCGACAATTCCCAAGATTCTGATGCAGCAACACCTACGCTAAAAAGGAAACGGCTGTAATGGTCTTGCTCGTCAGAATAAGCTTTTGAAGAGGGAGCATAATAGAGGGCGATATCCAGTGTGGGTAAACCTTATGTCGAACTTCCCAGGAAATTCAAAAGGCTTATACCCAAACTGAACATCGCCCTCCTGTTAGAGTGTCCGTCATTCTTCAAAGCATAATGCAACCAGTCTTGCATCCAAATTGCCGTCATGTGATGTGATCAAGCAAAATCAGTCGGAACTCGGATATTAAATTTTCAGTTTCTTACAGGATAGTAAAAACATTTATAAAGCTGCTTTTTCTAGAGAACCACGTTGAAATTGAACAACCAGTTCCAAAAATATTAGCAATTAAAGAGTTTCCAAAACAAGGGGAAACAAAGGAAATATTTCCTTGTTTGGCTATAATCTCAAAATCAATATTTCCGAGTTCGGACTGATTTGGCTTGATCGCATCACATATTCACGTTTCGTACTCAACCCGTGTTAAATATTCCATGCATTATTTGTAAAAAGGTGTAAAATAGGCCTAGTACTCGATTATATAGACAAACGACTCGTGATTTTTTTCAGTATACTATTTATTGCTATATTTACTACATAGAACACACAACACCAATAAGTTACATAATATAAAGTTAAGAAATATTTAAAACGTAAAAGTAGCTCTTCACAACTATGTCATAAATATATTTTTTGTATTCGAAATAAAATTGAAATGCAATGCATTAATCATATATTCAGTAAAAGCAAAGATCCTAAACGATCTCTGTATACATTTTGTCTTGTCATAAATGCACACAAAAAGGTACGATAATCGCCATTCATTTGCGATCCTGAAATCTTGTGTCGTTTGACCTTTGACGCAGCCATCTCGCGCGATTACCAACGTGCCGCTTTTGTACGTGCGAGATTTAATATTAACATTTTGAATTGTGCATTGAAACGCCAGACTTCAGTTAGCAAAGATAAGGGATTATAACGAACTTTTTCCTGCACATAACCAAACTTCTCAATGAAAACATGCTTATCGGGATTTAATTTCATCGCCCGATGTTGGCTAAATCTTAATGATTTGACCGTTTCATACAGCAATCCGAAAATATCCGATTTGTAGTAAGAGAATATCATATTTGGTAATACCAAAAGAACGGGAAGAAGTGGTGCTCGTTGGTTCATGTGCGCATTAACACAAAGGATTCTGGGAATTGTCGTCCATAATGTTGTTTAAGCATTACCCTGGTTCAAGTTAATTACAATTAATACAAATTATGCAATTAAATTATTTAAAATCTTTATCAAAAAGTCATCAGGTTTCGTCACCAAAATAATTGATAATAACAATAATTGATCAAACAAAACCAGCATGTTATGTTTTGAGACCCAACGTTTATTGCAAATTTTGCACAAGAAATAAAACCCCGATTTTTCGCCGAGAAACCAACGTCCGATTGAAACTCGATTTAAAAAGCCCATGTAAAATGACCCCGGTTTCTCACAATCCCGGTATGATGGGAGCATTTAAACTTGGTTCAGACCTATGCAGAAACCACGGTTTGCACTGTAGGCATGATACAATCAAGAACCGGTTCTCCCCTTTATCGTGCAAGTTAACTTGCCATAAACCTCGTTAAACCAGTCTCATTAATCAATTGCGAACAAAAGGATTACTGAAAACATTGCTTTCCCGAGCTAGTGACGTCATAGCTTTGACGCAGCAGTTTCACGCGGGTACCAATGAGCAGTCTTTTAGGTCTTTACGCGCCAGCGTTTTCGACTCCACACGCGCAATTTAACAGCATATAATAACCACTACCTCAGTAAGAGATATGTATTGGAGAACATAAAAGCAAATGGCCCAAATACTTGGATACAAGTTGAGCACGCGCCGCATCCCGTCATCAAAACTTGTTGCGTAACATTGTTTTATAGAATAAGTTTGGTTCTGTAAATATACGAAGAGCATTTTTACATGATTAAAAATGTTAGAACTTTGAAAAAACTAAAATTAAATATCTAATACATTAAAAACTAATCCCGCCGGGGGAGATTAAATATAGATTCATGTAATAGAATTTTTTGGTTAAAATATTTTATCTTATTCGTCAAGGGTCGCGTTTTTAGTTGTGGCATTAGGGTTATCAATGCCAAACGCGGCCACACCAGCCTGGGTACTTTGATGAACAGGGAAAAGCCAAGAACGCACGACGCTGACGTAGCGACTTCTGTACATGACGTCGTCTTCTTGTGGGTCCACCTGTTGGCTGGGCGATGCCTTTCCGCTGCGTCTATCTTGGTAGACTTTCACTGCGAATAAAACACTACCCAAAATAACTAGTGAAATTACAAGAATACCAGCACCAACCGAACCCAAAATAATCGGTAATTTTGCCGTGTTGTAAGCTTTTGGTGCTTCGTCTGATTTTGGTGGTGCTGGGTCGGGCTGTGCGTCTTCACTGCTGTCAGTGTCATCTGGTACCTGGGGTGGTCCGGTGATTGGTAGATCAGTATCATCGTCGGGAATGACTGGTACAACTACGTACGGGCGGACCTCCAGATCTGAAGAAGCCACGATTGTACCCGTCGCTGCATCGACATAACACAACACTCTGCCGGCATCCTGTTCGAACACGCTATGGATCTGAAGGATTGAAGCTACAGCGGTGTGTTCGATGGTGAATCTGCTGTTTTCGGAACCGTCGAAGATTTCGGTTTCGTCGATGAACCAGCGGTAGTGAGCTCTTGGGGCAGACGATGCACTACAGACGAACGAAGCGGCGCCCCCAGCGATGGTTTCCATGAGTCGTGGGACAAGCAGGGCAGTTGGTGGTTCGGAAATGACGCGGTATGGACCCAGTCTGCAGGTTCGTGGATCAGTCCAGAAAACCTATTGAAAAAAACAAAATCCAATTAGTACTAGTACGAAATTATGATGCAGACTAACTCGGAGTGCAGTGCCGTTGTTGCATTTAGGCTCGAGACCAAAGGTAATGGCAAGTGCGATTGATTATCTTTACGAATGCATTTGCACGAGTTTGATCAGCCGGTAGGCCTATATACCCAGTGGGTACAGGTTAAGTTTTCAACCCGATTTCAAACTAGAGGTTAGTTGAAATCGGGTTGAAATTTCACGTCGATACGTTGAAATTTCAACCCGATTTCAACTACCCTCTAGGTTGAAATCGGATTGAACCGATTGAAGTCCATTTGCAAAATACAAAACGTGATTCCATGGTTAATGCTTCATGTGCATCGGTACAGTCATTGATTTCAGTACCATTTTTCAGTTGCGACTGCCAAAATGTCCAACTCGTTACTTTATTTCGAAACAATCACTATCATCTTGGGTAGGCCTATATTCACGTTGATTTTTAAAAAAATGGTGCAATCAAAACAGAAATTCTGACAAAACTGATATATAGCCCCCGGGATATAGCCCCGTATGATGTTCTTTAAAAAGTTGGGAAAATAATATGTTACTTTTAAAAGCTCACGGCGACGTTCAGGCCTGTCAAAATCGGAAAATTTTAACACCAAGGCTCAATTTCACGCCGGGATTTAAAAAATTGCATATCAAGCATTATGGGTTTTCTGATATTAGCTTTTTACATTTGGCCGAGAAAATGTATTAAATTTAGTGAAAAGGTTGTAGCCATGCTCATTTCAACACCGAATTCGATTTGTGCCGTGCATAATTAAATGACTGAGTGAGCCTTGTATAACAATAGCCAGCGAGTAACTAGCGTTTCGAGTGTGTAGGTATACATAATTGCTCTGGGAAAAATATGTGTGCATGCGATTAAGAAACGCGAATGCGCCACTGCAAAAATTATGACTTTCAACTTAAAACAGGAAGCCCGCTTGGCCAGTTCTCCACAGAAGAACCGACTTACACCTGTTACTTTGATGACAGACAGAACAGAATTTACATGGATACATTTAAACCTTGACTAATTCCCTAAGGAACTTAGACCAAAAGTGGGGCATAACCGTTTATCAGGGGGCTTGGGAGTTGGGGAAAGGCAATATTTTTTCGCTACCTTTGGGGGCAATTTTTTTTCCGCCGTCTTCGGCGAAGTTGTCTTTTTCAATTTTAATCATCTGTGTTTTAATGTATATATACACCTTTATACAGAGTTAGGTAGGGGATTTCTTTTTCATCTCGCTAGTGGGCAAAGTTAAAAACTCCATAGCCCCCGCCCATAATATCTAATAGCTTGTCCCTTGACACTACGCGTACGATCTACTAGACTACCCCGTAATCCACTTGCTCATTGTGCATACTCTGGATATTGTATTTAAGCTTAAAACTCCGATTTAATTAATGTGTGCACAATTGATAGATTTCACATCTGATCTTTTCAGTCACCCTACTCCCTCTGTTAGTTTCCCAAGTGGACTACTGACTTTGGATTGCGGTTTACATGCTTAACGGCTGTCTATGAGCTTCTATGGATGAGATTGTCGGAAATCTGGCCTACTAAAATTGGTCATGATGTAATGCATCTTTAAATGGATCTGGCTTGTGATTGGTCGCCCAGATCTCGTTATGGTTTAAAATCCTCCGGGTACCTGTCATTACCATTAATAACTACATGGTACACAAGTATGCGGCCTTTGCGTTGTGTAATTGCATGAACGCGTCATTAAGTGCATGAGCGCGTCTTGTATTTGCTTGCAAAATTTGATAAACAAGTATGATTTACAGTGCGAGTGTTAGGGACTTTGCCCGTTCAAAATCCTGTTTAAAATTGAAAGTCGATAGTCGATTTTTAACCTGGAATTTCGCGATTAATAAACCGGCAGATTCTAAAATCAGAATTGTTCAGTAATACAATGACATTATGATAATGTTGCGTTCAATAATATAAGCCTACGTACACTTTACTTTTACTGTCATTAATATAATTATATAAACTTTTTCATAACAATTTTATACTAGTATTTTGATGTAATAAATATCACTATAATTTCGAGTTCAACTGAATGCTTTCATCATGATTAACATTAATAACATGCTTTTATTTCTCAAAAATCGACTATGGCATAGTCTAACGATCTACGGGCAAATTTTCTGATTGTTGCCAGCGTGCCGTCCGTTTTGCATACGATATTGGAGGTTGCCGTATTGAACTAGCTATAGCCACCATCGTCTTCCCCCATCCACGAAACCCGAGGGATGCCCTTTCCAGGATTTATTTAATCAAACTTACATGTGTTCCAACACAGGAGAATTGTGCACCATCGTCTTCTTCCAGTACATTCCACTGGTAACTGGTCCCATCAATGATGGATTCACCCTGCAAGGCCACATTGTCCTTCAAGATCGTCAACTGAGATGCTGGGTTACCGCCATGAACCTGCAAGAGCAAAATAGAATTTAAGTTATCACTTGTGTGCACAATTATATTCTTTCTGCTCTACAAGTATTAGTGTATTTTTTATTAAACATTGCAACTTAAGGGATGGGGTATGAACGTTTGGACAGTATTTATTGTGCATTAGAGCACATCGGACATGTCGAATTGCATTCTGAATACGAAGAATGTCCTTCTGATATCAAATAATTTTGATTTTTGTTTTGAAATTCGCGATATAATACCCATTTTATGGCAAATGATTAAAAAATGATATTTAACAGTCCTCGAAGTAAACTTTATAAATCTAATGATATGTACTTAGTGTATGAAGCTGGGGAGAAACGCCGATGATCAATTGAAAATTTTGACCTCTCGTATTGAAGATATGGAATTTTTTCCCAAAAACACCAAAATAAAATCTTTTAGGGAAAAAAATATGAAAGGTCAAAATTTTCAATTGATCGTCGGCTTTTCATCCCAGCTACATACACTTTCAGTACATATCATTATATTAAAAAAGTTTGCATGAGGACTTAAAAAATATCAAAAAAATGTTTAATAATTGCAATAAAAATTTGCATTATATCGCAAATTTCAAAATATCGAAATTTGATATCAGGACATTCCTCGTGTGCTCGTATTCAGAATGCAATTTCCTGCGTCTGATCAGAGAAGATGAGTCATCTTCTTTGGTCTATGATGTACCCTCGGGTCCCACAAAAAATACGGTGCAAACGTTGCTATCCGATCCCTTGTAGACTAGAAGCTTGTACAAAAGAGTTGAAGCGTTTTTGAGCATGTTTAGTAAAAACTGGTACCTTACTCTCTAAATGTAAAAGAGTGAAAAACCACTCTGAATTTGAGAGTGAATTTAAGTTAGCTCTAAAAGAGTGGGTTTTAGCTCTAAAAGAGTGAAAACAGTACACATAATTTCACTCGCGATTTCGAGTGAGCCTCACTCGCTCAAAAGTGGCGCAAAATCTCACTCTTTCTTGGAGTGAACTGTCAGCCAATCAGAAGCGCCGAAAATCGGCCGATGTTTGTTGAACTTGTGTAACAAAATGGCGAACAGTGTGTGAATGAATGGCGAAAAGAAAGCGGATTTGATGAAGAAATAGACAGCATACTCAATAGTGATTACATTTATGTGTAGGTCATACACTCGTAGCAAGTATACACTTGGTCTGGAGACAACGGCGGCAGTAAGCTTAAGTCATTATGTGAGCAGTTTGTTACCGGCCCAGTGCCGGTTTACATGTACGCATATGTAAGCTTATGTAGGTTACGCCGCATCACGCTTCTCCAGACTGTGACCGTAAACATGGTATTTGCCAAGTGTTATGTCCTACACCTAAGTGTACTCACCATTGAACAGTTTGACTATTAGCTTCACTAAATCCATAGTTTTTCATCATTCATTCCACACTGAAGTTCGACACATGTGCTTAAGCTTTAGACCAGTTCAATATTCCTAGACCGGGCCCTACCCTAACCTGGGGCCTAGCCTCAGAACAATTTAAAGCACATAGTAGCTGCTATGAACTGCTGTGATATTCTTGTAGGCCTATATAAAATAGGCCTAAATGAATAAATAAATAAATAAATGCTCTTTTCTGATTCACTCTTTTCCGGAGTGAATTTTTTCACTCTTTCTTGAGAGTGAGCTTCACTCTAAAAGAGTTGTCACTCAGATGGCTCTTTGAAAGAGTGAGATTTCACTCTTTTTGAGTGATTTTTCACTCTTTCACATTTAGAGAGTACAATCGCAAAAAATGTTGGCACACTCTGGCATACTAAATAAACGTCTCAAAAAAATAACTAACCCCCTTAAGGGGGTACTACACCCCTGTGGTAAATTTGTGACTATTTTGCATTTTTCTCAAAAATAATAACACACTGGTAACAAAAGTTATGTATATTATTGGGGCAAGGGATCCAATTACTACACTGAAATTTCAGTAACTCAAGACAAGCGGTTCAGCATATATGACAGGAAATGAGGTACATCCTAGCGGTACCTTATTTCTTATCATAAATAACGAACCGCTTGTCTTGGGTCACTGAAATTCCAGTGTAGTAATTGGATTCCTTGCCCCTATAATACACATAACTTTTGTTACCAGTGTGTTATTAGTTTTTGAGAAAAATGCAAAAATAGACACAAATTTATCGAGGGGTGTAGTACCCCCTTAAGGGATCTGAAATGAGCGTTTATAGCGTTTGGACAGTATTTTTATGGGACATGAGAACACCAGACGTATGAATTGCATTTTGAATACGAATAATGTCTTTCTGATATCAAATCATTTTCATTTTTTGAAAATCACGATATAATACAAATTTTATGACAAAATTTTGATATATAACAGACCTCAAAGTAAATTTTATAAATCTAATGTGATTAGATCTGATGATTTATACTTGAAAATTTTGACCTAATTTTTTTTGTTTTTTTTGGGAAAAATCCATATCTTCAATATTAAAGTTCAAAATTTTCAATTGATCGTCGGCATTTCATCCCACCTACATACACGTTAAGTATAAATCAGATTTATAAAGTTTACTTCGAGTACTGTTAGATATCAAAAATATCAATTTTTAATGATTTGCCATAAAATGTGTATTACATTGCGAATTTCAAAAAATCAAAATTATTTGATATCAGAAGGACATTCTTCGTATTCAGAATGCGATTCGATATGTCTGATGTGCTCTAATGTCCCACAATAAATACTGTCCAAACGTTCATACCCCAGCCCTTAAATAATGGCCATTATTTAAAAAACGGGCGATTGTATTACAAATCTGTAAAATGCGTTGGAAGCAGAATTTATTTATCCTGCACATGTTGACCCCTCATTTGTAGCAATTGACTAAATATTGACGTCACAGCGTACATTTAAATGTGACCAATGTGACCCAAGATTTGAAAGTTGCAGTCTATTGATTTGTATTCAGTAGAATGGAAGTAAATCGGTGTAATGATAATCCGAGTGTTTTTGTATTGTTGCAAGTGCAACTTTTAAATCTGGACCTCGCTACATTAAATTGACCGGTGTTTTATTGTTTTCTGGGCTATTGTATCAAATGAGGTGTCAAAATGCGCAGAAATAAATTCTGCTTCCAACGCATTTTACAGAGTAGGCCTAAAATGCAATTGCCTATTTTTAAATAATGGCCATTATTTAAGGTTATAGTCTGTCCAAATAACTTAGACACCCGGTTTTTAAGATATATTTCGAAAAGTTTTCACTTTGGCAAAAAGTCATGAAAGAAAAGTTGCTAAATACGGTCAGACCTAACAGAAATTATTAGTAAAGCGATGAAAAAATATTCTTCCTTGTCTACTTTTATTCAATTTTGACCGATTTACAGCAAGATATCTGGGTCCAGCCGAATATTCCTAATGACTTGAAACTTTTGATGGGATAATCTATTTACAGTAAGGGGTGTTTGAACATTGTAGTCATGCATATTGATCAGTGATGACACCCTTTTTCTTTGATCCTTTTACTGATTCACAATAATGGCGGTCTACTCAAATTCAACAAAAAGCATGTTTGCAATCACCGCGAGAGGTCGTCTCACACGCATAACAAATACACTACGATCAAATAGGTTGATGACTATATTTGATTGAATGGACTGTGGATTTCGGTGAAGGACACCGGTTCAAATCCTTTGTTTGGAGCCAATCAATAATTTCATGCACAACCTCTATAACTCAAAAGATGTCACAGTTGGTGCATTATAACAAATGATAGGACAAGTTACTGTGCGTCTGGAGTGTATTGTGAATTATACTCCTCACCAATAACATCAGAACATTCATAGGGCATACAATTTGTATTTTCTTGGAATTGGGCCAAGCCAAAAGCATGCACAGAACAAGATTCAAATACCGCGCCGAATTGTTGTAATTGGTTGAGGGACAGACAACTGGGATCACTGCGTTAATATACTAAGAATAAATATACCAATAAGAAACACTGTCTGCATTTTATGAACTGAATTATATTTTTCATTTTTTTTTAAATGTTTTTGGTGAGGAGTATAATTAATTTACTATTCATCCATTTACTATCCAAAATCACAATACCTACAAATCTGTATAATGAGACCTTCCAAAATAATGGTACCCAACTTCTACCAGATTATTTTTAAAGTGTTGAGAAAAACCTTCCAATTTCAATAGAATTTCTGGTGAACTCTCACTCAATGCTTTGGAAACACAAAAATCCCGTTAGGTCTCAGCGAATGTTAACACTTTTCTTTCATGACTTTCCTTGAAAGTGGATATTTTTTCAAATAAGTAACAAAAACTGGGTGTCTAAGTTAATTGGACAGACAATAGCAACAACTTTAAACTGTTGCGATTTGGTAGTTCACAGCATCTTGCGAATGGTACCGTAAAATGGGGTAACTTTGGGCACTTTTCAGAGTTTTTAAACCACTGCTTCCAAACAAAACCAATTATATTTCTAATTAACTCTTTTTTGTGACATTAGGGTTCCTTCTACACCTTGAAGTTGAAAAAGATTTTTAATTTTGTAAGGGTGCCCTAGGGGTTCAAAATGACCTGACCAAAGTTACCCCGCCTTTGGGGCAACTTTGGTCACAGTATACATTCCATGAAGGAAAAAAAATCAAAAAAAATTGATCTTCGCTGAATATGGGCAAGTTGTTGTTTTTTGTGACATTTGACACCTTGCAAAATTAATCAAACACACATCCTTGCTCACAAATATCGATTTCTATTTTTTCTGAAAAAAATGTAGAAAAATGCTTATTTTTGGTCAAAAATCCCGCTTTTTTCGTAAATTTCACGGAAATTACACATGAGCGACTATTATTTCTTCCAAACATATTTCTTAACAAATTGACACCAAATATGACTAAAAACAATATTGCTGTACGAAAATATGACCATTTAAAAAATATATTTGACCGACCAAAGTTACCCCGCTGACCGAAGTTACCCCATTTTACGGTAGTGAGCTTTGCCAAAAATTGCATTGCTCAATTCATAGCGAGCTTGTAGAAGAATCTAAATGTCACAGATATACTTTTGTATACGTGATTCTTGAGTTATGTTGTAAAAAGGGCTGAAACAACACTTTTGTAAAACGTACATAACTCATTAGCTGCAATAAATTAAGCAAGTTTTCAATGACTTATAGAATGAACTTTTGCACAAGATGAAAGTGTTATTTATCAATATATTGATTTAGATAATGAAAATCGATTTTTTTTTTTGGTTGCTTCGACCAACAATACCTCGTCTACCCTTAAGGGGGTTAGTTACTTTTTGAGATGTTTATAAATCATCGCCCCATTCAATGTTGATGAAGCAGTTGCCAATGGGCTCTCCAGTTTTCACATTAAGGGAATGGGGGAGGCAAGGGGAAAGAGGGAGGTAGTTATTTCTCGATAGTTACTAGGGTAGGTGCAGGTAATATGGGACAGCAGGTAATATGGGACACCTGTTTTCATTTTAACAAAAAGTAGCTTAGAGAAGGTAAACACTTAAGTTGATTTGTTAAGTGTTTAGAGACATCAATTGTGCTTCTATATAGAAATGCAGTTTTGGAGTCTGTATCAAACTCTTGGAAATCAATGCCAAAAAGAGTGAAATTGCCCAAAAATTATGTCGTTTTTTTGGCCTGATATAAAATCAATGACGTCACATTTTATGATTGTGTATCCAAAAACTCTGGTACTGAGGGGGCATTTGTCATTTTTTATGATCTTTAGGTGATGGGTTAAGCTTATCAGCAGGTAAAATTCCACTGACAAGTGGCACTTTCCTTTTATAAATGATTATTTTCTCCGATTTTCAACTGAATGGGTGCAGGTAATATGGGACACATAGGAAATTGTGTTCATTGTCAATGCGAAAAGCAAAACTATTTAGAAAATTGAATTTTCTTGTAGAAATTTGCATTTAACATTCAAAATCATGTAACAAAAATGTTTTTAGAACAAAAGAGTGATTTTCTGAACTTTTTGATTTTCACCATAGAGATAACACAGTGTCCCATATTACCTGCACATGCAGGTAATATGGGACACTTGACGATGACGTCATTTTGACGTCATAGCGTCCAAACAAACATAAAAACAAGGTAACATTGCCTGTTTTATTAATCTTAAAGGACAGGTTGTTCATCATAACAATCTCTTGTGGGCATATCTTCTTTAGTTTTTATGCAAATAAGCTAAACGTCCTTAATGGTCCCATATTACCTGCAGGTACCCTAGTATAATAATTTCATTTAACTATCAGAGTGGCAATTATGAAGATTTCCAACATAGTCCAGGTTTGGCAATAATTTCAGCGACATTGATGAAAATTCTACCAAAAAAAAAAAAAAAAAAAAAAGTGAATTTCATTATAGGCAAACTATACGTCTAATATCACTTTATTATAGGCTATGTAATTCACGTGAGCTTTTTTTGTTTGTTTTTGTTTGTTCTTGTCGCAAACCGCAATATTTATTTGTGCCTATATATTTAACAATTTCGGCATTCAAAAGTTCCGCTAAAGACAATGGCGTGAATGAAAATGTCCTCAGTTTTATCGTCTTACTAGTGGTTGATGGCGCAATCTTTACATTTTTTGCGCATTTGGCCACCCATATATACTATAAAGTACTACTACAGGATGGCAACCCGTGCAGTTGCCTTCATTTCCAGGGTCTATGATTGAATCGACTCTTTCATGCCTGATTGAATTCAAAGTTAAATAAAAGTCTATATTTATACCACTCTGTGAATCATTAATGTCCATTGTTATTGTGGTCGGATTCTGGGGTCAGAAAAAAGCATTGTACAGCACTAAATTACATGTAAGCCTATATTTGAGACTGATCAACTTTCATTATATTATTTTTTCAGGATTTTACAAAGACTTTGGAATGCTTGGGTACTGTGGCCGAAACAGCCCAAAAAGCGGGAGGACATGCTCCTTACATTTTTCCAATTGGGGGAGGGGGAACGTTCCTCAAAAAAAATCAGAATAAAGCAATTGCAAAAATTGCAAAATTGTGCGCGCTTCGTGCAATATTTTAAGATTTAAAAAATAAATAAAAACTGAATCTCATTGGCCGATTAAATTTTGGAATCTCTTGAGCTCTTTAAAAAATTCCAATTTTGTCCCACGCACACAATAGCTTGGGCCTTGTTTTCGATTAAATTACAAATTGCGTAAAAATATTTGAAACAAAGTGAAGACGGGGGGGGGGGGCACTTACTAAAAATGGGTAACAAATCATTTTGCACTGAATGATGGTTGCATGGGCGACTATAGAGACAGAAAGGTGAAGGCAAAACAATAATCAATCAAACATTGATATCGAGAATGTTTTATGGAATGTGTTTGGAAAATGGGATTATTTTTGAGTAGGGATAACTTTGTAGGTAGCAAAAAGACTCCTCTATTCATAGGTTTTAAAAATTTTCAAATCAACGAAATGTATGTCAAGTTATGCAAGGAAATGTTTTGTAATTTTAGCGGGGGTATTTCTTTTGAACCCTGTTGTACTTTACTTTAATTTGCATAGTAAACTGGTAAAGATCTTCCCCAATTTTCATGTAAATCAGATCAAGTTTAAAATACCACTTTTCAACCCAGGCCTGTATTTATGCAAAAAAAGTTGACATTTGAACCTTTTACTCGAGAATAACGACGCTATTTTTAATTATTTCTATGACATTCTGAGAAATGTGCCCAGGGTGGTTATGGATTGGGGGGTGGATTAGGGAGGGGGTACTCGTAAACCAGTTTATGACACATGACTATTGATTGATTGAATTTTCAAATTTGTTTCTTACCGTGCACGTAACAGTGACAGTCTCCCCGACAGCGACCTGGTTCGATTCCGAGCTCTGGCACGTTGGGTATTCTTGAGCAGGAGGGCTTTCTACGACCAATCTACCAAGATTTGACATGATACCCGAACCACCGCTAGTCACCATACAACGATAGCTACCCGAGTCCTCCGTCTTGGCGTTGACGATTCGCAAGTTGTAATTACCTGTGGGAGTAAAGATAATTTTAATGTATTATACAAAATCGAAAAATAGGGGGCCTGCTCGGCAACTAAACGAGGGACTATCATGAAAACATAATTTTTAAACCAAAATTGACCTAGTTTTGACTCATCTACCAAGATCCACTAAAACACATTGCGACTGTAGTCCCTCTAAAAATTTGCCAACTACATAGTAAACGCCGGGAGTAAACGAAAAAAACCGTGCATGTCCCGATGTCCTATATATCTGGGTTCGTCCCTATGAGAAATTCCATTTGAAATCTGATCTACCCTGTGGAAGATTTAAGACAAGTTTTGCTAATGGAATTGACCTTTCCGAGATATGGCGGACACAATATAGAAAGACGCTGCGCTGCACGAAATGGATCAAGTCTTTTGAATTTTGGCGGGTTTTACCTATATTGAAGACTACTGTCCTATTGTGTACGCCATCTCTTTCTTTCTTATACCATCTTGTACCATCTCGAAAAGGGTACATGGTACATTTTGAAACCTATGTTTTCATGAGTATGTCGTAAAATATTAATATTAATATTGACAACTTGTTTGACCTTATATCCATATAATCATACATTGCTTATACCGGTGTTTTCATTAATTTTGTGGTGAAAATGATTACAAAATTAATGTGTAATTTGCAATCATTGTGTATGTATTGCAAAGATTTCTTCGTACAGATGTGAATCGGTATACGCCAATATGTTCGCGTACAGATATTTTCGCCGTTTCAAGTATCGCTGACATGTCGCGAGGTGTTAAATTCGCGGTTGTTGGCAGCTTGTTGAAATGAATAAATACGTAAGAAATTTCTTCATTTCAACATTTCGCGGGCACATTAATCCGCGAAATTTGCAGAAATAAAACCACCGTGAAAATTTCAGTGTATACAGATACATTAAACCGCAGCGACATCGCACTTCTTTGAATTCCCGGTGGAGCCGGGAGTTTCTCCCGGGGTTTCTTGGAACTTATCATTGTACATTTTCACACACAAAAAAAAATTCTCGGCAATTTTTGAATATGGTATAACTTCGGAAAAAAGGTTATTTAACACAATAAAACCAGTTTTGGAAAGCATTTTATGAATTTCCTTCAAATTATAAACGAAAATGCTTCAGCAGTTCAACATAGGCCTACTTTGTTCCCTGGACTTATGATTTGTATCATTTCTTATCAAGCGTCAAGCGACTTCGGTATCATCAAAATGTTCTCAGATTTTTAGCTTGTTGTACAAACATTTAAAAAAAAACATAATTACCGTCAATTCCTTGTATGGTGAATCGATGTGGCTCTTGCTCCACGGCGATGGTGTACCCTTGACTGATAACCTGTCCATCTCGAACCCACATAAATCGTCCATTTTCGCCATTGCTGACCGAACAATACATGGTTACCGTTTCTCCGGCTCTCACAATTTGGTCTCTGGGTTGGTTGAGAAACTGTACAGTTCCATCGCCTACAGCCCAGGCTGATGGTGCCAAAAGGGCTAGAATAAACGCTAGATACATCGTTATAAACTTGATGTGATTTTCTAATTATATGATATTGTATAAACTTCTTGAGAATTATCTTTTCGATGCGACACCAAGCTCAACCAAAGAAGTTATGACTGCGAATGTACTTTTCGTTTCCGTTCACACACGGGGCGTTGTCAGACCACGCAGTTCTCGATTCCCTATCGGTCAGGTGTTTCCAATAGCTCGATCTTTTCTTTCTTTCTTTGCAAGATTGATTTTGCGTTTGTTATTCAAATTTGATGGTCATCGTGATTGAAAGGAGCAAATTCCAACGGTGTTGACCAGTCCATTGTTTGCATAATGTCCGGATGAACATACATTAGGGTGTTCTCTAACTGAAAGAAACATTTTATTCAGAAAATTGCATTAGGTATTTTTCGTCTGATGATCTGTTTATTATTTATAGGCCTACTGGCCTATTTTTATTTTTTGTCGATTTTGCCTGTATTTTATCACAGTGATATTTTATTTTAAATTTCTTGTTAATAGTACACCTACACTCTTTAAAAAAGTATAGTCGAATTTGACAATGTGAATATAAACTCTCAAATTTTTTTAATTCACCGTAAATGATCTATAAATTAGAAAACGTCTGCAAATCAAGTTTGACATAAATGTTGGTTAAATTTTACAAGATATCTAGTGGAATCTTATTTTACTAGTCTATCTCGTGTAATGTATCTAGTCCAATTCGGCTAGACCATTTAAATAATGTGGTGGATAAACTTCTTATTTTAGTTCTAATTAAAACGCAGTTGGGGCCTAGCCTATGGAAAGCCAGAGGAGACAAAATATTTTTGTGTGTAGTCAAATCAAATCCAACTCCAACTTTACTTAATGTAGAAGATTTTATTCTTAAGAACATGGATAGTGGATTTGCTACTGGTGTTATATTTATTGATTTAAAGAAAGCTTTTGACACGGTCAACCATGAAATACTTCTTAAAAAACTTGAAAAATATGGTGTTCAAGGCAGAGAGCTTCTGTGGTTTAAATCATATTTGTATGAAAGATCTCAAACAGTTAGTGTAAATTCTTCTTTATCTGATTTTGAAAATGTAAATATTGGAATTCCGCAAGGATCAATCTTGGGTCCTTTGTTATTTATTATTTTTGTAAATTGTATGCCTAATGCTGTTAACTGTAAAACCATTATGTATGCAGATGATACAAGTTTAATGTGTAAAGGAAAGAATGTTTTGGAAATGCAAGCTAAACTAGAGTCAAGTCTTCACAGTGTAGCAAATTGGTTTCACGCAAACAAACTTACTTTAAATGTTGATAAAACCAAGTTTATGATCTTTGGTACCAACCACATGCTTGAAAAGTTTAATGATATAAATCTAACATATGAGGGTAGTTTTAATATTGAACGAGTTCATGAGTTTAAATATCTTGGAGTAAAACTTGATTCTAAACTTTCTTGGTCAGCTCATGTAGATTATTTATGTAAAATGTTTCTAAAAAATTGGTGTCATTAGGCGTGTTAAATACTTCCTGCCTCGTCAAACCATTGTTATGTTATCAAATGCACTTGTTATGCCTCAATTTGATTATGGAAGTTCTGTATGGAGTAATTTTTCTAGTGAATTTCAAACAAGGCTGCAAGTGTTACAAAATCAGCTAGCCAGGACAATTTTATCTGCAGATATTAGAACACCAATAAGTAACTTAATGAGTGCACTAAAGTGGTTAAAACTAAATGATAGATGGCAAAATCAACTTCTCGTTTTAGTTTTTAAGTGTTTAAGAAATATAGGGCCATCTTATCTATCATCTCAATTTGAATTTGTTCATGATAGTCATATGCATATTACCAGGAATCATACATCAAACACTTTGGTTGTACTAAAATGTAATTCAAATTCAGGCAAGCGTACATTCCATGTCAGAGCTGCTAATACTTGGAATGGAATTGCACCTCAAATCCGCAAAAGAATTAAATAATATGTCTTTGTATCAATTTAAAGTGCAAACAAATATTTCTGCTAAATAACTTGTATTTCTATTCCCTTATAAGTTGTACTTTTATAAGAACATCTTAACTTTAGTTTGTATTTTATATAATCTTTGCCATATGTAACCAATATTATGCTTTTGATTTATCATGTGTATTTACATGTACCGTTTATCAATTTATGTACTTTACATTATTTATAATTGTATGAGGGCCTGCTTGGAAAGCAGTGCTTGACACTGAAGTGGAATTACCCTCAATAAAGAAAGATTATTATTATTATTGGTGGAGACGACCTAAACAGACATTGAGTTAGTAATCAATTTTTATATTAAGACGTGAATATGTTTTTCAGGCACCATGGAAGACGGTGTTTCATACTGGCTAAACTTAACCATATAATTATAATTATAAATCATATGCCCATATCAAAAGTATGTTCGGTTTGGGGTTTTTTTTTTGGGGGGGGGGCAATTTTAAAGATAACGTGCATCCACACCGCAGATTCCAGGGGCGTATATAGCCATGCAGCTTTCTGGGTTGCATTCCCGGTATTATCGGTGGTATATAATGTTTCGAGAGACTGCATGTAAAGTCTTCGAGTTTCCCCAAGAAAGTGGTTTTTTTTCAACTTTGGCCAATGATGGGGGGGTGAAAAGGGCTTTATATGCCTTTATTGGGAAGATTTAGTACTTTACACTATTTTGCCACATGATTTCCTTTGTCATAAAGGCACTTTTCTCTTTCATTGTTTGTCGGGGTACCCTGGATACCAGTTATGCTGTTGTAAAGCTAAATTCGGGGCGCAATAATATTGAATAGATTAAAAGGGCAATTCGTAATCCACAGCATCATCCCCCACTCTTCTAAAATAATTGAGATCTTTATACCACTGGAAACATCTGGCTACATAATGCTTATTAACAAAAAAATTCTTGCAGATTAATTCATTTAGCAAAAATATCATGAAATTTGAATTACGTTCTGGTGTACCAGAACAAAAGTAAAACACAAAATAGGAATCCACTGAAATTTTGGGAATAAGCTTTTTTCGTGGATATCTACTGAAAAATGTCAGAAAAAAATCACGAAATCCTCCTGGCACACTGAGAAAGAGTGAGCTAAAGTCTTCCATAGAGGGAGTATGAGACTATGAGTTTTATAGAATCAGACACTTGGGTAACTCCATTTGAAATACTCACTCCGGCAGTAGATATAGCTAAAAGCATATACAAGGGGAGTGCAGATTTCAAAATAATTAACCCTATCCAATCCATTTGAAATAGGAAAAGTAAGCAAACGATTCGGCCTTCATTCCCCTATTATAATTATGATAATAATATTTTAGGTTGTCTTACTGGGGGAGGGAGTCAGTGAAATTTTCGTGGAACCGACAAAATAATGCAAGCCCCACCGGGAAATTGTCCCGGAAATTGTTTATCTTCGTCCCCTGATAACTGACTCGACACGGCCACACCTACCGCCTACACACATGCACCCCACCTCAGTCACCACTCACTGTCGTCGTATGAGACACACCCCTCCACCCCCCACCACCCCTTCGCCCATGCCAAAAAGCGCGTCAAGTTGCGGCTGTGTTAATTGTTTGATAGCCATACACGGAGATAATCAGGCAAATATTGTATAGATGTATTATTCCTATTTTTACGTTTAATCGACATAATAATACAAAACACATATACATATTAATATTCATACCTTAATTGTATCTATTATATACTTACATTATCTACAAAGATATTACAAGAACAAGACTTGGAAAGAAACGTTTACAAGTAAGAACCTTATGAGTCCATATAATACTACACAATGCATTTCCAGGATTATACGAGTTGAGACTATCTTCTTTGTGTCATGTCATTTTGGGAAATTTTAGGCTGTTTCTTCATGTTAAGGGATCTGGAATGAGCGTTTTGAACGTTTCGACAGTATTTTTTGTGGGACATGAGAGCACATCAGACATATCGAATTGCATTCTGAATACGAAGCATGTCTTTCTGATATCAAATAATTTTCATTTTTGAAATTCACGATCGCGATATAATACAAATTTTATGACAAATTATTAAAATTTGATATTTTTCACATTTTTGATATATAACAGTCCCCGAAGTAAATTTTATAAATCTAATAATATATTCTTAAAGTGTATGTAACTGGGAGGAAAAGCCGACGATCAATTGAAAATTTTGACATTTCACATTGAAGATATGGATTTTTCCCCCAAAAGACCTATTTTTTTTGGGGTGTTTTGGAGAAAAAAAATCCATATCTTCAATAGGATAGGTCAAAATTTTCAATTGATCGTCGGCTTTTCATCCCACCTACATACACTTTAAGTATAAATCACCAGATTTATAAAGTTTACTTCGAGTACTGTTAAATATCAAAAATATCAATTTTTAATCATTTGCCATGTGTATTACATTGCGAATTTCAAAAAATCAAAATTATTTGATATCAGAAGGACATTCTTCGTATTCAGAATGCAATTCGATATGTCTGATGTGCTCTAATGCCCCACAATAAATACTGTCCAAACGTTCATACCCCATCCCTTAACAATCAGGATCAAAAACACCGCACCCTAATAGAATTGCTTAATTTCCTAAAACATGATTAAAACACATAAAATAAACATTTGCTTTTCAAAATTTTCGGATATGAATTACAAAAAAAAAATCATTAGCTATCATTGGAGAGTGTTTGCGGTGGACGTGTACAAAGCAGAAAACTCCCTTTAAAAGGGAGTGCTCAGTCATGTAATGGAAGTCAGGTATATTAAAGTTAATTCTGGTGGTCGTTTGTTTAGTTTGAGATTTGATGTTTTCATTTCACTGATACCAGTAGACACTCTTTCAGAATGAAATTCATTCTTTTGTTATTTAGATAGTATTTGATTATAATCTAAAAAATTAATACAGAGCCTACAAACTACAAAAAACTATGATAAATTACGAAATTGTATCATGCTAAAGGTCTCACGTCAACATATTGTTCCAGGATGGGCTGGGAACATACGTTACAAGGAAACAACCACAGTATAGCACCAGGAAGTTTATCAATAGATTATAGGGAAACAATACCAATAGAAAGAACTTGACTTTGTATTTACCATTGTTCAGATGAGATTGATAAATAATTGCTGCAATACCCAATTTTCATTGCTGCAATAAACGCCAATTTCACAAGATACAATGTTGTTTCTTTCATTATTGGAACACCACTTGTGAACATTACATTACGAAACAAAATTATCACCTTTCACATGCCAAATCTTTTTTAATAAAAAAAATTTAGAGTCATAATCATGACCCGGCTATTTTAGGCCTTGTGAAAAGCTAACGTTTTGAAGGTCCTGCGCGTCACTAGCGGATTTCTTCCGGAAACCATGCTATAAGGTGTTTTGAACTGAAGGTATCTATATCTTCAAACTCGTATACCATGGTTTGAACTTACCGGTGCATTTATCAAAAAACGACTGTTACGCTATAGCCTAATTTGTCCATTTTAGACTAAATGATCACAGGCCGAGCACGTGAGTTCGATCATAAACGCTTTGACCATGTTGACAAACTTGCTTCTCACCCGGGCCCTCCAGATACACTGCAAATAAAAATGCTTAGTTTCTTTTTAGCATATGTTTAGACGTATCCGTAAAGGTTAGCAACTATTTTAAACTGTTGCGATTTGGTAGTTCACATGCAGCATCTTGCGAATAGTAGTGAGCTTTGGCAAAAATTGCCATCATTTCATAGCGAGTGTGTAGAAGAATTCAAATATTACAGATATACTTTTGTAGATCCTGTGGATCTTGAGTTATGTTGTAAGAAAAGAGAATGAAAGTGTAGAGTTTTTTTTTAAATTTATGATAGTGTGGTAGAGGTTTCTGATATCACCAGCCAGTAATTTCTGAATGTGAATACTATATAATTCTTTTCAACTGTTAAGGGTATAGACGAGGTATTGTCGATTTTCGTTATCTAATTCAATATATTATTGAAAAATAACACATTGATGTTTTGCAAAAGTTCATTCTACAAATCATATACTTCACATGAAAACTTGATTGATTTATTGTTGTTAATGAATGAATTATGTATACGTTTTACAAAATTGTTGTTGTTTCGGACAACTCAAGAACCACAGGACCTACAAAAGTATATCTGTGATACTTGAATTCTTCTACACACTCGCTATAATATAATCAATGCAATTATTGCCAAAGCTCAATACCATTCGCAAGATGCTGTGAATTACCAAATCGCAACAGTTTAAAATAGTTGCTTACCTTAATTTAGCTATTGCAAAATCTGATTTGAAAAAACTCGTGTTCTTCTTTCCTCCTCATGTATTAGGAAACAATATTATTGATGCGGTTCTTGTAACAATAGAGCATTACCATGACCAAACAGCACGCAAGGCACAATGATCACGATGTGAATTCCTGTGCACTTGACCGTTATTACTTCCTGTACACGGTACCAACAAGATACTTAATAAGGTGATGCCAAAAGTTCTCAGAAGTTATGAAATCCTGTAGAATATCCAGTTTATCTGGACTAAACCTTTCCATTTAAATGATCTATACTTGATGAATAACACATGCACGACAAAACACCCTTTGCAATCTTGGTTGAATTTCAACCCTTACCCTAAACTGCAACACTAACACTAACACTAACGATAACATAGTAACACTATATATACACTAATATAGTAACACTATAAAACGGTTAGTAACACTAACCCTTACACTAACGCAAACCCTAACACTATATAACGCTAGTGACACTAACACTAGGCCTACTTGAACATTACACTACTTTAACACTAATTGAACGTAAAAATTAACACTAAGTAACAGAAGCATCAGCGTCGCCTTTCTTTCTCTAGTCTCAAATCATACACTGCAAAAACAGCAGAGCAACACTTGATAAACATTTGAAGACTTTAATGGCTAATGTTTGTACATTGAAGGTATAGGGTTGTTACATTTATAAACAATAAAACACGTAAAAAATATGAAGACGTTTATGTTTTTTTAACATAACATAGTGTTAAACGTGTGCTTTGGAATTGATTTTGTTTAAGATTTTGGTATAAAAACGTCTTCATGGGCTTCAATAGTACTTTTACTACAAGAAAACAGTGACAGAAGTGCTCTATAGACGAATCCAACGAGCCAAGTCATGGTCAGGATTTGGTCGGCCATGACGGGTCCCCGCATGCACCAAACTGGTGTAGTGACTGCCCAATTGGGTGGATTAAAGCCGCTTAAAAATCGATGTTAGATTCTTTTGTGTTGTAAACTGTCATCATTCTTTTGTCTACGTGTAACACGACTGATAGAATGCAGTTTAAAATACCCTCCAAGGCCGCATTATTACAGATTTTATGTGAGATTAAGCCGACGGGGACCCAACTTTGGCAGCCATTAAGGTATAGGAATGCGTGAATTTGGATCCGTCTATAACCCGTAAAAGCATGCAGATGAACTGTTAACCTTTCGTAAATTCAACAAATACCGTAACGTATAGAATGTAAGCTGCAGCGTCAATATTATGGACACATTGTCAGCACGGTACAAAAGCTTACAAATTAAGCACGGCAATTTACACACGGTATCTACGCTGCACTGTAACATGTTTAATACCAAGAGGATTGCTTTTTCTACAATGGGAAGGAGCAAAATCTGGTGAAAAGAATAGTTTGACATGACTGAATTTCTTTGAAATAGACTTCGTCGATGACCAGCGTAACCAGCTTAAAGATAGTCAACCGTAACTCAAGTAACACTTTCTCATTGTCCATTAATATACTGAATTTAATTCTTACTACTAACTACTTTTTTTTGTACTTTTGTTTGTTATTGGTTTGTATTTCATACAATTATTAATTACACTATTATACAATTATTCTTACTGTAAATTGGGCTGTTCCGTTTAAAATCCACACTACCCCTGTCCAGCTCCTGTCGAAAATTTATCTAAAGTCTTCCACAGAGGGAGTATGAGTGTCAAATAGAATTAGGCAACTCTCATTTGAAATACTCAATCCAGTTGTGGAAGATATAGGTAAAGCTATATATTACAGGGAGATGGGTTTCAATTTCAATTACATTTGAAAATATACTCCCCTGTGGAAGATATTTCCAAAATCTTCCACAGAGGGAGTGTGATTTTAACTGAATAGCCCAATGTACATAATACTCTTATGGCATGCTGCATACACTATTCCATCACATCCTATAATGCCCTTACTGCATGACATGTCAACTTAAATTAACCCTAATCTTAAAATATGTAAATTAAATGCCTTATTGATATGAGAATTACGGTGGTACTACACCCCCTGATAAGTTTTGTGACTAATTTTGCATTTTTCTCAAAAATAACTACACACCGGTAACAAAAGTTATGTATATTATTAGGGGCAAGGAAATTCAGTGATTCAAGACAAGTGGTTCATTATATATGTTAAGAAATGAAGTACATTCTTGCGGTACCTCTTCTCTTATAGTAAATAACGTACCGCTTTTCTTGAGTCTCTGAAATTCCAGTGTAGTAACTGGATTCCTTGCCCCTATAATCATGATAATGTACAGAACTGAATACCAGTGTGTTGTTAGTTTTTGAGAAAAATGCAAAAATAGTTACAAATTTATCAAGGGGTGTAGTACCACCTTAAAGTATGTAAATTAAATGCCTTATTTATATGAGACTTAACAATTCCTAGTTTTAAGTATTTAATAGTTACGACCTGTATGGTATTGTATGATTGATATACAAAGGCGAACACATATGGCCTTTTAAGGCGGAGAGGCTAAACTATAGCTGAAAATAAGCCGATTTTCCAAGTTTTTTAGATTTGAGAAGAAGATGCCATCCGCCTCTTTGTGTTCGCCACTGATATAGGCATGTATACACCAAATTGCCCATTACTTATTTTTAGAACATAGTATATATATTTTAAGAACAATAATATATTATACTATATACCTTATACTTAAACAGTATTAAGAAATAAACGCTTTATCTTGTTGCTTTTATACAAACTGCTAAAGTGGGATAGGAACTTAACAAGTTACTTTCTATAAATTTAAAGTATGTTTTTGGCTTTAAAAGTGTAATATCAACTTAACTTATGAATATAGAAAAGGTTATTCATTTAACATGTTTTTGCAACTATTATAGAGCGAGTGAAATAAGTAAATGCATGAGAATACGCACGTTCACTGAAACACATAAGCCTATATTTCGTCAGTGGCGTAACCAGTCTTTCGCAATTCGGGAGGAGGCGGTGGGGCAATACCATGTCGCTGAGGCCTAGCGCCTTCGCTCAATTTCGCTGGACAGATATTTAGGGCGTTTGCCTCAGACACCTGTATCAAGGCAGCTGGCAGGTCATTGGGGGACAGGAGGGGGGAAGAAGTGCCCCGTGCCCGGGCCCCCATGCTTTTCTGGTTACGCCACTGTATTTCACGATCCGACAATAACAAGGTTCGTGTAACTTTCTGAATGTAGCAGGTTTTTCCTGTTTTGTCACGTTTGTGGGTGTTTTTGTTTGTAAAAGCGTTAATTTCAAGCATGGCCATTATTTGCATTACATCTCGAATATAATACGGTCTCTTTAAAATCGAAACTATTATTGCGTAGGCCTATTATAGGCTTGCGTGCAGGGCCGGATTTACCTTTTTGGGGGCCCTGGGCCAGGCCAAAATTTGGAGGCCCCAAACGCACCGTGAGGAAGGCATGTGCACTCAAGTGGCAATATTTTTAGATCTTACTAGGACATGTGCGCGCGAAGCGCGCAAAAGTTTGCAATTTTTGTAGACTATTTTGGCTCAAAACATGGTGTTTTTCGGCTAAAATGGAAGATGCACACTGCACAGGCCAATTTTGGGGGCCCTGGGCCCGGGCCCATATGGCCCTATGGTAAATCCGGCCTTGCTTACGTGTCCTTTCGGGAAGTTAGATGTTTCATTATTTTAAGGTATTTTTGTTTAATCATTTAATAGGTCAACAGTATTGACGGCAAAACACCACAAAGATTTAGAACCTTGATATTGCCGAATTGTGTTTGCAGAAAATGAATTGATCATTAAAACTGATCTTCAATACACCTATAATTACTTGATAATAACAATTAAAAACTTGTACTAATTACGGGGTTTTCAATAACCTATATTATTGCAATCGCATGCTGCACCCGCCCCATGTAACTCACAAACCTCATCAAGATCTGATGAATCATCATCGTCATCGTTGTAATCATCGTCATAATATTCATCATACTGCTGAATCACTTGTCTCGGCATCGACTGCGCCCTGCGACCATGCGTATGTTGCTGCATGCCCGAATACCCTTGCGGTGGAAGTGTATTCGCACCATAGTCATCAAAATCGACAAGTAAGTCATTATGATGTTCAAGTCCAGGGTCTGGCAATGGTCGGTTGGCATGTGGCCGATGAGCCGGTGAGTGGTGAGGGGACGGCCTTGGTGATGAGCGGGGGGTAACGTGACGAGGAGAAGAACCGCCATGTTGACATTGGAGTACTTGAAGTTGATTCAGTGAGCTAGAACTGTGTTGTCGTTTTTGTTTACGCTGCATGACGGGCGATGGTGCATGATGTCGTTGTACGAAAACCGGCGATGTCATAAGGTTAGTTGGCGATTCGATGACGTCCGTCAGAGATGCCGAACCCTGTGATCGGTTGCGTCTGTGAGTCTTCACAAAAGCGCTACGATGTTCATTTGCGGCAATGTCTTCTAATTCGCTCTGCGTAGCACGTCGTGGCCTTGAGTCTATCGTGTGATACTGAGCACCTGGGGATGGGGATGCTTCATAATGGTTATCCTGTGGCGAATAGTGTCGACGCGCTAAAGGCGAATAGTTCTTTCCCTTTTCGCTCGCCGTCGGCCAGTCTGGACCTGTTGAATTCGTAGGCTTGAGCTTCCTGTGCGGTTTGTCAGGATTGGGCGTTATAGCATTGCGGGAATGGTAACTGCAGTGGCTGCAAGTGGACGATTCGGGTGACTCGCGAGGTGTTCGTTGCTTCTTTAAATCATCAGAATCGGATAGCATCCTTTTTTGCGGTAAAGGAGACCGCCGTATGATATTAGAAACAGAGTCTTCGGGTTGCACTTGAAAGTTATCACCGTATAAATTATCATGTGCCCGTAATTGTGCGGATGAAAGGGCTTCAAGTTCCACATCGGGAATTTTGCGATCCATCACTGGAGTTCCAGGTCGTGAACATTTGCCACCTTTGAGTGAGCATGCGTCTTCATGGGAATAAGCATCCAGGAATGTGTTTGTGCTACATTGCCTTCCATAGTTCTGACAACGGCTGACGTCACTGGATGCAACCGAAACAGGCATGTGCTGTATCAGAACATCTTTTTTCTTTCTATTGACAAGGAAGAGTACAAGACATACCGTGGCTAGAAGGATAACAAGAGCTACAAGGATGACAATGATTATGTACACAGTTGAAAATGGCATCGTTGGAGGTGGGATAACTTTGACTGTCGTTGCAGGCTCGGTTGTAATAATAGTAGTTGGCTCTTTTGTGGTAGGTATGTTAGTCACATTAATGGTAATATTGGGCGAGAAGATTGTCCCGATGCCATTTGTCGCAGAGCATTGGATAACCCGATCTTGATCTTCTTTTTCAATTTTGTTCATGATTAGAAGATGACTACTTATTTTAAGCCTATCTTCAGCAATCGGTGGCGTGATAGTCCAGGAGTATGTCAAAAGGGGAGGGTTGCCACCTGTGCCATTACAGGTTAGCAGTAAAGCTTTGCCGAAATCAACATTCCCGATATTGTCTATATTATACACTAATCCTTCGATTCCAATGTCAGTTGGTGGGTATTGGACGTTTAATGGACCTATATCGCACGAACCTGTCTGGTTTCCTACAAAGGATGAGCTGTATGAAGATGTACAGGTCAGAAGTCGTCTATTGTCACTCGGAGTTAGAAATCTATTGAAATATAACGTGAAGAAACCTTGTCTTGATGTATCGATAAACGCGTCCACTGCTCCATTTTGGTCCCTCCATTTCAGGTTAACATCAGGATATCCGCGTTCTGAATTACACTGAAATTGAACGGTAGTTCCAGCCTGGTAATTATCGGTATTCGTATCGACAGTGCAAGATGGGTTCTTCGCTGTCGGAGGCCTATGTACTATCAAGTTGGATGATCTGGAAACTGTCGTCCCACCAATAGTGGCGGATTGCACCTTACATGTGTACTTTCCGTCATCTGACCCTACAACTTGCGTTATTTTAAGATTGTATTCGTTGCCCTGGCCGACTACAGAATATCGGTAGCCATCGGCTATGGCACCAGGAACGATAGTACGGTCCACAAAGAGCAGAAGATCGTCATCTTTTATCCAATGAACTTCTTCATTACCGTCTTTGATAACTACACATCGCAGAGTGGCAATGCCGTTTAATGCCACAGACATATTGGCAGGAGCTTCGATAATTTCTCCACCTTTTACAAATATCGTTGTCCCAACAAGGACAAATACAATGTTCCATAACACAATCATATCTTCTTATTCTCCAGGTCTTCTAAATAGAAATAGTATGCTGATCTATAAACTTCACTACAAAAGTATCAAAACTTTGATCACATCGTAAACACGTATTGTATTGTAAGTCGTTGAAAATTTTCTGACCAAATAGCGCGAACTACTGTCAGATGAGCGGGAGGATGTGCCGGATTGAGCCCCGCCCCCTTATACCAGCTGATATCTTACTGGATGTCAATACTGAACTATATAGGATCACAAACATTCTCATCTGTCCGTACACATTTCTTTAACCTCAATAGCCTTCTACATACACACAATGACATTCGAGTGTGTTGGGTACATAAACTCATCCTCCGCAACCCGCGGTCATCTTTTAAGCTATAAATGCTTGGACGGAGGTCACTGAATGTTGCTTGTAGGAACGAGATCACTGGTGGCTCATAGTACTATCTGATTGCGGCAACCATTTCCGAATTTCGGTAGAGAACAGTAGCACACAATCCTTCGCAATATCCTGTCCGGAGATCCTCTGTTTTGGGCATGTGCAAGTTGTATCTTCTGGTAGGTATAGAAGAAAGGTATTATGGATTGGTATGAGTGTTGCTAATTTTGATCTGGCGGCTTGGGATCTTTGTACGGATTTCCTTCAGATTGGTATTGATAATAACCAATTTTGGTCTTTATTTCTTTAAAGGTTCACCGTGCAGACCTAAGTTAAACACACAGTGGCTATATGTACAAGATAAATATTTTTTATTTAAACTGAAAAGGAATAAAAATGTAACGTAGACTATAAATTTGATCTATATACCACAGATTATGCTGTGCTATTTTGACCTAATTATCATGATTATAGTGAAATTCAATGAGTACATGGATCTTCTTTTTCAGGCACTGGACAAGTACGGTAAAATTTAATTGATAAAAATACAAATCAAAACTATATATAACTTGTGGTTACATCATAGTATAAGGTAAATATATTTCTCGGTACTAGATAATAAGCCATTACTTCATGATTTGAACTCAAACAACATGTTTTAGTCAGGAATTAAAGTCCATTCACAACTTACAAACAAACACGTACATGGTGTAACCTTACCCTAATCACTTTGTTTTGCCGCATTAACAGCCACAAAAGAGACCTAAAAGGATTATTTTGGACCCAGTGTTTGTATTAGCGCCAACTGCATTCCATTTAATGTTAGAAAGAAAATGTCGAAATTGTCATTAACATGAGAGTAAAACTACGATTTACTTCGGACATGCATCCTCATTGGCTAAAAGTTCAAAACACATGATTTCCATGCACTGAAACAAGCCTAAATATAGTATAATAGTAAATATCTTCACTCATCCGTTACAATGAATTGCCCACAACTTCCGGTACGACATTTGTAACCCGGTAACAGGGCGAGGTTGCCAGGCTTTGGCTTCCTCCTTCCGTCAGAAAAGTTTTTGTTATGATATCCACTTATTTTGGCGGGAAATGGCACAGCAAAGTGAGAGAAGGTTCGTATGTTGTATCATGGTACTATGGACAGACTGTTTTGTGTTTCGAGAATAGATGATGCAATCCCGGGGATGCAATAATTTTATAGCAACACAAAAAGTACAAGTGCTTCATGTTCATTGCAAAATGAATAGTATAAATATTCATGATATTGCTTAATATCCAAAGTCAAATTTATATTGATTTCATGAAGTGCAATTACTAAAAGGTCTAATGTTTTTGGGAGGAGGTCATTGGTGTATTAGGGACGCACCATTAGATTCTCAGGGTGGGGGTAGGAAGTTTTTCAAAAAAAAAAAACTTCACCCACTACATGAGCAAAAAAAAAAAAACTTTCCCCACCAACACTAAAAAAAAAAAAAAAAAACCTTCCCCCACCTAACTGTATAAAAGCAAAAAAAATTAAAAAAAAAACTTGCCGCCTTCGGCGTGAAAAAATCATCGCCGCCTTCGGCGGCGAAAAAAAAATTCTTCCCCGACCCTAACTTCCTACCCCCCCCCCTGAGTATCAAATGGTGCGTCCCTTAGACCTTGGCCCTTGCATTTCCCCCAAACGGGTCACAGGGAATGTGAATTTCAAATGGGGTTACCTGAATGACTCAATTTGAAATTTACACCCCCTGAGTGAGATACGATTAAGATCATGTCTTCCATGCATAGGTGTATGGATTTCATCTGGATTAGCCCCGAAGAATAAAGCCATGTATTTAATATTGTATCCCCCTATGATGCAAGTAATGGTTCATAAGTCGCTAAATTGAAAATGCCACGTGTTTTCAACAATACATAATAATTCTGTATAGGCCTGCAGTGGTTTGGCTATCTGATCAGATGGGAAAACAGTCTTGCCAATTCCATACTATACAAGCAGGGACCGATAATGCTGATGGAACAAAAAAGAGAGCTAGGATTTAAGAACGCTCCTTTACCATGTTTACAACTACAAGTTGTATCAAATTGCATCCGCAAATCGCACCCTTGGCTTTATACGTAGAAATTTATATTCATGTCCCCAACATGTGAAAGAGTCAGCCTACAAGACACTAGTTCGACCTTTGGTAGAATATTCATCCTCTGCATGGGATACACAAGTTCTTAATAACTAGCTTGAAACGGTTCAATGGAGAGCGGCCCGTTTTGTAAGTGGGGATTACAATTTTATATCACGGGGTTGCATGACAGAGTTACTTCGGCAGCTAGATTGGGAGTCACTGCAGTCCAGAAGGAAGTGTAGAAGACTGACCATACTTCGAAAAGCCATCACTGGTCACCTATCCCTACCTATCGGGAAACTCAGTCCAGAAGGAAGTGTAGAAGACCGACCATACTTCGAAAAGCCATCACTGGTCACCTATCCCTACCTATCGGGAAACTCCTTCAGCCCGCCCGGCCACGTGCGTCACGGCATACAAATTCACAAGCTTTTGCAACATTAGCAGCCACGAAAGACTGCTACAAGAAGCCCAAGTTAAACTCTTACCTCCCCAGAACAATTAGAGACTGGAACTCTATACCAGAATCTATAGCCAGTATACAAGATAAAAATATACCTTCAAAGCAGCATAACATCAGGTGCACACTTTTCCTGACCGAGTGATTCACGCAGGGAACGTTGACCAGTATTTCGTCAAGTCAAAGTCAAAGTAAAGACCATTTAAATAGTGAGTAAGTAAGGAAGCAAGCAAGTATTAATGGCATACGCTATTAGGCTAGACCTTCTGGGCCCAGCAATTTTTTTTTTTTTCCATTTTTATTGCCCTGTACTTGGGACTGGTGGGTGGAGAAAAGATACAAAAAACCACCAGCCCCTTCTTCATGTCAGCCATACAATATTATAAAACAAATATGCAATTATTCCTTTAAGCCCAAATTAAAGCCATATTATAACATTTTCAAACAAAATAGATTAGCATTTCTTTGCCATAAAATGTTAGCCTTTACTGTCAGATATATCCCCTTTTATTTTTGAGCCAAACAACTACGGCAAAGCAAAGAAAAGAATTTACTACCAGCGCACATGTCGCCAATACGTACCACTCCTTCGGTCATGTTGTGGTACGACCCTTTGTTGTGTATATCACCGTCCCGCACGCCGTGTACGTACTGTGCCATGTGTGTGTTATGAACATCGTGTATGCGTTCGACTAATAATTCCATCGTAATAATAAAGCGCCGGATTCGGCGTTTTATACAAAATCTCGGATTTTGAGAAAACTACAGCACCTAGAGTCTTGATTTTTGCAGGGTATGTTGGTTTAATCATATAAAGTACAATTTAATCGTGTAAAAAAGGAATTTTAAAAATTCAGTGAGGGCGTCTTCCTCAGCAAATGTTATAATATGGCTTTAAAGTTTGATATGTAGCTACACTTGTAATTATTGACACCCACCACTCACAAGTGCTGTGATGTATACACCACACCAGCTGAAGCCAGGACATAAGAAAAAGAATGGTAAAAAAGCAGAAGCTGGACCAGGCCTGACAAAAGCACAAAACGAAGACCATCCCAGCACTGTCATAAGCGGTGAGTGTCAATTGAGATATAAATGAGACATCACATTCAAGAGAGAATCAAATTCAAGGCATCATAATCATATGGTTGAACAAACACTCGATCAAATCTACATACCCAGGGTTTTTTAACAAAAAACAACAACAACAGACCCATCCCCAGACAAGAATCTTCAATGTCCAAACCAAACATCTTCTGAAAATTGGAAAATTGCAAATTCTCACCAGTTTTGCTTTCAATTAAGTCCCACAAATTATCCCATAAAGGAATAATTTTATCACACTCACAAAATAAGTGGATAAGAGTCTCATCAAATTTATCACAAAAATAGCAAAGTGGGGAATCAATTCTACCAATCTTATGAAGAAATTTGTTGGTGCAGACTGCCCTATGAAAAATTTTGAAGTAAAAAGCCTTTAGTTGGGTTTCAAGACTACAAGAAAAGTTATTATCATGAATTATGCACCAATCCAAAACATCATCAACATTCAGGGCATCAAACCAGTAATTTTCTGTGTCGATGGGGCTATCATTTTGTTTCAAGATCATGTAAGAATATTTAGTGATTTTACCATTATCAAACAAACTTGCAACAACCTGATCAAAAATGCTTTCCTGCACCTTCTTCGGATTGTAAAACCAATCAACAGGAGACCATTCATGAGTGAATTATATTTCCTTCGATCTTTAATGGAAATATCAAACTCAAGAACAAGATCCTCAAAGGTTTTGACAATGTTAAACCCTCTGTAAAGGTCATCGACCACACAAATACCTCGGTCAAACCAATCTTGGTAAAAAAACAATTTCTTGGTTTTGAGACGAATATTTTGTTCCACCAAATGGAATTTTGGAGATGGCAGTTTTGATAATCAAGATTATCTTTCATCTTATCTCTATACACATACCATACCCTAAGCGATTCAGCTAATTGGGTGTTTTTTAATAATGTAAGAACACAATTTGGAGCGTCAGCCTTCCATAAAATTAAAGTATCACTTTGAAATGAACCAAGAATCTTCAACTCCAAATGTTTCCAAAAACTGTTATATTCAGGGTCCAGTAAGTGTTTTGCCCAAACCAACTTTTGTGCTTGCGAAAATGCCTCAATATCAACCATTCGCAATCCTCCATCACTATAATTATTAGGTAGAAATTTCTGTTTAACCCTGTCATTGCCACCATTCCAAATAAATTTAAAGAATAAAGTATTCAATTTTTTGAAAAACAGCTTAGGGATAGGGATACATAAAACAGAAAATAAATAAATAAGTTGTGGCAAAAGAAGACTCTTTATCACAGTAATTTTGCCAATTAAAGATAAATTTCTTGAGCGCCAACAGTTTAAAGTTTGCTGAATATGGGTTAATTTTGGTATGAAATTCAGCTCATACATGGCTTTCACATTTAAAGAGAAATTAATACCTAGGGTGCTAAATGTATTCTCCTTCCAAACAAGGCCTTCATTGCAATAAGGCTTAAAGTCGCTACCTTTAGAACTACCAATGTGAATAGCTTCAGATTTTGACATATTTATCTTACATCCTGACAATGAAGCAAAATCCTTGAGAACATGAAATAAATTTCTAAAAGAACCTAAGTCACCATTTAAAAAGCAAGTTGTGTCATCAGCCAAAAGGCTTACCTTTTTCTCCACTTCCCCAACCTTAATACCACAAATATTTTCATTGTTTCTAATAGATAATGCAAGCACCTCAATGGCACAAAGAAACAGAAGCGGAGAAATCGGACAACCTTGAAATATACCACGTTCCATACAAATTTCTTCTGAAAGGAACCCATTATTACTAATGAAGCTGCGTCTATTACAATAAAATATTTTAATCCACTGAATGAAATTAGGACGGGCCCAGCAAAATTTGACATCATGTTCTGGTTTTTGAAGGAACGAGTCACATATAGAATAGCTTAGAATATCTGCATGGATGCTTCATTATTGTCAAAGCGCGGGTCAAAACAATACTGTAGTCTGTTATTGTTATATACGGCGTCTCCTTTATCTTTGCAAAGTTTGTAACCAACTCGTTATCCGCCTTCATTATCGAAATGACTACCGGTTAAGACAAAACAAAACTTTTTGAAATTCATATAAGTAGGCATAAAATTCATGGTTTTTAGTGACACCTTATAAATCATTTAGCATCATACATGGGCAGGACCCTAATTAGCCTACATAATCATCGCAGCCAAGACCAAGAAGATTCGTACGGATAGACTGTGATACTTACTTTGATAGCAGTAAGTTGTGTTGGGGAATGTCACGCTTAAATAGCTCAATTTTTCCACGATAACAGAATTAAGGGATCGGGAATGAGCGTTTTGGGCGTTTCGACAGTATTTTTTGTGGGACATGAGAGCACATCAGACATAATCGAATTGCATTCTGGATACGAAGAATGCCTTTCTGATATCAAATAATTTTCAGTTTTTGAAATTCACGATATGATACAAATTTTATGACAAATTATAAAAATTTGATCTTTTTCACATTTTTGGTTTATAACAGTCCTCGAAGTAAATTTTATAAATCTAATAACATACTCTTAAAGTGTATGTAGCTGGGAGGAAAAGCCGACGATCAATTGAAAATTTTGACCTTTCATATTGAAGATATGCATTTTTTTCCCAAAAAGACCTAATTTTTTTTTTGTGTTTTGGGGAAAAAAATACATATCTTCAATACGAAAGGTCAAAATTTTCAATTGATCGTCGGCTTTTCATCCCACCTACATACACTTTAAGTATAAATCATCAGATTTATACAGTTTACTTCGAGTACTGTTAAATATCAATTTTTAATCATTTGCCATAAAATGTGTATTACATTGCGAATTTCAAAAATCAAAATTATTTGATATCAGAAGGACATTCTTCGTATTCAGAATGCAATTCGATATGTCTGATGTGCTCTAATGTCCCACAATAAATACTGTCCAAACATTCATACCCCACCCCTTAAGACACTATATAGGCTCGAACTCGAACTCATCCGATTTGTAGATACCGTATTGATTCGCCTAATGGCGCACATGGGCTCCAGCTCCTTTGCCTTAGGGTACATTTCTCGCACAAATAGAGAGCTTCCTCCTCTGAAAATCCCAACAAGAATTTAGGGTCCATGCCCTTGTTTGCCGGTAGAAATTTTACGTTTTACGGGAGGACAGTTTTAGTTTGTACCTGAAATCATGTTAAGGAAGCCCGTATGCGCCATTAGGCGAATCTTTACAGTATGTTGCCTATTTTTGTATTTCGTGTAAAGAGCTGTGATCGTGCTTCACACACATGGAATATAGGTAGGCCCTATATATTATAAGCTGGTTTATGTTTATGTTACAAGTAAACTGAAAAAGCTCATAGCCTTGTTAGGCCTATAAATCTGGACAACTCATCAAAAGCAATAACCCTGTACTTAAGTGAGTTATCATAGTGAACGGAAGGAATAGTGACCAATCTGTATCACTTTTCCTGATGGATAATACCTTGTCGTTCCAAGGTTAGATGTACCTGGAAAAAGTCTGACATTTTTCCTGAAAAGTTCCTTTTTCACACCTGTTGAAACAAGCACGTATCTGCAGCTTATAATATCATGATGAAATCCATGAATATAGCTTAATTTTTAAACGATTTATTCATTTCTAGATCTATCAGGATAAATCTGTTTTATCTCATAATGATGATAGCCAACCACAATTACACAAATGATGTGTTCATCCCGAGTGTTTCAACGAAGCACATCTATTGTGGTTGATCTAGATTCAACAAACTGTCGATATGGCACAGTTTTGTGTTTTTGACAAAATAACCTCATCTTACTATAATTCACCAGAATCTGTACATCTGTTTGTACATCTGTTTGTACATCTGTTTGTCTGTCTGTCTGTCCGCCTCTTTTCTCGGAGACCAGGGGTCGCACGTTCCTCAAACTTTGTGGGTGGGTGCAGCTTGACCCCAGGCAGAACCAGTTTGTATTGGTTAGTGGCTCAAGGTCACCTGAGGTCATCTAGGGGTCAAATTAGTAAAAACTGGTTTTCTCGGAAACTGGGGGTCGCACGTTCCTCAAACTTGACGGGTGGGTGCGTCTTGACCCAGGACAGAACAAGTTTGTATTGGTTAGTGGGTCAAGGTCACCAGAGGTCATCTAGGGGTCAAATTAGTAAAAACTGTCATATGGGCATACAACTTGGTGGGTGGGTGCATCTGGACCTCAGACAGAACATGTTTGTTTCGGTTAGTAGGCCAAGATCACCCGAGGTCATCCAGGGGTCATCTGAGGTCAAATGAGTAAAACTGTCGTATGGGCATGAAACTTGGTGGGTACAGTCAACTTTTAGAGTCAAGTTTTGGACGGTCATTTTGGGGTCATCCGGGGTCACCCAGGGTCATCTGAGGTCAAATTAGTAAAAAAATATCGTATGGGCATGAAACTTGGTGGGTACAGTCACCATCAGCCAGGTAATCGCGACAGCCGAGAACCGCCAAATACAGGTAACCGCCTAGTATTTGTAATTTGACCATTTAAAATTTAAAAATTGCAAATTTCTGTTTAAATGTCATATTTGACAAATTTGCCCCAAAATGGCAAATGTTCGCTTTACTCGCATTTATATTAGGAAAGTTATTCTGGGAGCGAACGATCCATCCCCCAAGGTCAAAAAGAAATATACGCCACTGGCCACTTGTCTCAACATATTTAAATAAATTCAAATAATTTTAGTAGTTTCACGGTGGGGTCCCAATTGGTTGGGAGCGTAAAGTTTAGAGTCTGGTGTAATCGAGAGTCGAGACCTGATGTTCATGTCAGACTTTGGGCTGGACTCGAAACTGCCAAAGCACATGGTATACAGGGTGTCCCATAAAAAATAACCGGGCGAATGAATTTGGACGTAAGTCGAGAAATAAACTTTAGAATCCAAAAATCTAAAATTCAGCGTGTAGCCCATCTTATCTGCATCTTATACGCTAATGTTACTGGAATCGTTTGACTGATTGGAGTATGAAAAAAGCACCTGTTGATCAAAGTTGGAATGAACTGCATTGATGCGCGCATTATGTAATTGTTAAATTCTTCGCAACCAGTCAATCGAATCAAATAAAAAATTTGTATGTGATGCACAATAAAATAGGCTATGCGCTACATTTTTAAATTTTTGGATTCTGAAGTCTATTTCTCGAGTTACGTTCAATGTTATTCGCTCGGTAATTTTTTATAGGACACCCTGTATGAAAGGGTGATCATGGTAACACACAATATATCAATTATTATTTTAATTTGAGGTGTTATGTTTATGTTGCCTATCAAAGCTATCGGTTCTTTCCTGAACATGATAATATCTGTCTAGCTCTATAAACACAGTTAAGCCTGCGTTCTAATTTCCATTAAAAACACAGAATTATCATTCAATCAAACCTTTAAGAAAATCATACAACCCGTGGTGGTTTGACCAAACTATAGTGGCAAAAGTGCAGCCAAGGCTCCATATAGACTCTTTCATCATCTGGACACCACGCAAATAACAAACGTTTTGAAAAAGATAGATTTTGGGAGAGACTAGTTTGACAGGAAAGCACATGGACCGAAGTGGTTTCCTGTGTGCCCTTTCAAAGTTTATCCCAACCACAATTAGCAAACACATGCCTGGTATAGGAAATGTGTTTTTTGTAATAAGTCTTGGTAAGACAATGTGTTAATTAGATACTTAGTATACCGTATATAAGCTGCACAGATAGGCTACAGATCCAGATGCTTTTTACACCGGTTTTACCCAGTAAACACAAAATGTTTTTCACATTATTCGCAAAAGGTTCGAAAAGGTTGACAGAAAACGTGAATATGACATAAGAACATGGAAAACTGATAAAAGTTGATAAACTGCCTGATATCAGGAGTGCATGGAATACTTATAAATTGATAATCTACCTGCTATCAGCAGTAGATAAGACACTGACAAACTACCCGATAACAGCAGTATAGGTCTATGAATACTGATAAACTACCTAGCCGATATCAGTAGTAGAGCGCTGATGAACTACCCGATATCGTCAGTATAGAAGAAAGCAAACTGATACCATCAGTATACATGAGAGACTGATAAACTATTCCTGATATCATAAGCACAATACTAATAAACTACACGATATATATAATCTATACAAGCTATATTCCCCATAGCAACCTATGGATGTGAAGCCTGGACCCTGAAGAAGGCAGTCATCACAAGTTGCAACTCATCCCCATGATGAGGATGGTACCTGAGACGAAGAAGGAAAAAAATAATAATTATATATTGATAAACCACCTGATATCAGACGCATGCAGGTAACATATTGATAAATCACCTGATATCAACAGTAGATGAGAGATTAATAAACTGTCTGATATCAGCACTTAAGACTGGTTAATTACCCGATATCGTCAGAATAGAGGAAAACCAAATAAACTACCAGATATCAGCAGTAGATGAGAGACTGATAAACTACCTGATATCAGCAGTAGATGAGAGACTGATAAACTACCTGATATCAGCAGTAGATAACAGATTGATAACTGCCTGATATCAGCAGTAGGCTAGATAAGAGACTGATAAACTACTTGATATCAGTAGTAGATAACGAATTGATAAACTATTTGATATCAGCAGTAAATAAGAGACTGGTTAATTACCCAATATCGTCAGTAGAAGAAAGCCAAATTACCTGATATCATGCAGCAGTAACTGAGAGACTGATAAACTACCTGATATCAGTAGTAGATGAGAGATTGATAAACTGTCTGGTATCACCACTAGAGACTGATTAATTACCCGATATCGTCAGTAGGCCTGTAGAAGAAAGCCAAATAAACTACCTGATATCAGCAGTAGATGAGAAATTGATAAACTACCTGATATCAGTAGTAGATAAGAAATTGATAAACTACCTGATATCATCAGTAGATGAGAGATTAATAAACTGTCCGATATTCGCATTAGAGACTGGTAAATTACCAAATATCGTCAGTAGAAGAAAGCCAAATTACCTGATATCATGCAGCAGTAACTGAGAGACTGATAAACTACCTGATATCAGTAGTAGATGAGAGATTGATAAACTGTCTGGTATCACCACTAGAGACTGATTAATTACCCGATATCGTCAGTAGGCCTATAGAAGAAAGCCAAATAAACTACCTGATATCAACAGTAGATGAGAAATTGATAAACTACCTGATATCAGTAGTAGACAACGGATTGATAAACAACCTGATATCAACAGTATACATGGTATGAGAGATTAAACTACCTGATATCAGCAGTAGATAACGGATTGATAAAACACTTGATATCATCAGTAGATGAGAGACTGATAAGCTACCTGATATCATCAGTAGATGAGAGACTGATAAACCTGATATCATCAGTATATGAGAGACTGATAAACTACCTGACATCATCAGTAGATGAGAGACTGATAAACTACCTGACATCATCAGTAGGACCCTAGATGAGAGACTGCTACCTGATATCATCAGTAGATGAGAGACTGATAAACTACCTGATATCAGCAGTAGATGAGACACTGATAAAATATCTGATATCAGCAGTAGATGAGAGACTGATAAACTATGTATTAGATACATTTTATAGAGAAAAAACAGGACATTAATTTTACATGAATCTGTAATCAGCTTGGCTACATGTATTTGAATGGGGCTCCAACTTTGTCAATATTACTGTTTTCCTCGTTTCTTGCCAAATGTTGCATTACAATAATAACTTAGGCCTATCCTTATAATTGTATTTTATGACACTGACTTTTGCTGGGATCACTGAATGGACATCTAAATTATCTGCCTCGCTAATGAAAACACGGCATCTGTTATGTTATTACTTTGAGAGCGGGCTGTTTCAAACACGCGTTTTCCAAGTAAAAAGGCTGTATATTGCAACGGCTGCCTTAAGTTATATTTTGAAATTACATTAATTTTGTTAAGGAATCCAAAAACGTGACAAAAATGAAAATCTCAAAACCATTATAATTACGGCATGGAGTTTGATATTGTTAATCACATGATCAAAGCTGACCCAGGAGCATCTCAAGTCCCACTACCTTCATGAGAGTTGACACCTTAACAGTGCTACGTGTTTTAAAAGGCAAAAGGCAGCTTATGCCCATATGAACTCAGATCAGACGAAAGACAAACTCTGGAGCCATTTGTACTTGTTATCATGGAAATGCCGGCCGTGAACCATAACATCAACATTATCGTTTTCTATATATATGTATACCGTTGGGATATGAAAAATAAAGTGCAATGCACTTTGGAATCGAAAAAAAAGGTACTGAACAATAATGTCTATAACATTTGTCGTCGTTTTCACAGCTTCTAGTTTGGCTTAATGCCTGTGTGTACAATGCCCATAAACTATGGAGGCCTAGACTAAATCCATCAGTCTCTTAACCTATCCGCCCGGACGCTATACACTGTGGCCGAACAGGGTAAAATAAAGGACGCCGAGATGGAGTTAGGCTAATGGAGGCATCACCGAAATAACCTGGCAATTCCACATGAAAATTCGAGTTAAATTGCTCTATAGTTGTTTGGGTAGTACAAAAACTGCAGTGCTGTGCCAATAAAGTTCATTATCATGTCTTCAGAATCTTGCATCCTATAGGCCTACCTTTGTACATAACCTGGCTGTCCAATAAATTTGTTTATCGGTCTCCTGGAGCTACAGGATTTTTTTCATATCTGTAACCTCTTCATAGAGTGCATAGTTCATATACTTTATGTGCACAAGTCGCCATGTATAACCAACAATCGCATAATGACCAAAAACTACATTATGACCAAAAATCTAATTTTTGACCAAAAATCTCATTTTGAACAAAAACCACATTTTTGCCCCCAAAAATCACATTTATGACCAAAAATCTCACTTTTGACCAAAAGTCACATTTTTGATCAAAATCACAAATTTGACCCAAAATCACAATTTTGACCCAAAATCACAATTTTGACCCAAAATCACATTTTTGACCCATAATCACACTTTTGACCCAAAATCACACGTTTGACCAAACACATTATTGAACAGATATCACATTTTAAAAAGCAAATCATGTTTTGACCAAAAATCATGTTTTGACCAAAAATCATGTTTTGACCAAAAATCACATTTTTTACTAAAACTCATGTTTTTGACCAAAAAAAGATTCTGAAGACATAATAATGATAAAATTGGACGGATACTTTCGCATGATACCTGATATTTTTCAAATATCACACGAGACGGTGGAGCGGTTTGGGTTTTAGCGGTTCTCGGATATACACCAGGCACAAAAAGAAACTCGTCAGTTATATTCATCCTTGCTGTTCAAAAAGTTGATAATTTTGGATTATTCTGAAATATACATTTTGTTAATTTGACTTTTCTTTCTCATTTGACACCCTGTTCGTGAACATTGAGCAAGAATTGACCAAGATATGCGCCTCCAAACTCTCAAACCCCCAAATGAAAAGTTGCAATTTTAACGATTCAATTGTGCCTGTTACACTGTGTGCTTTATTGATTGGCCCGTGGTGCTTGTGTGCAATACAACGATGCGTTCCCATTGAAAATCGTTGAAAATGCAACTTTTGATTTTGGGGTTTGAGACTTTGGAGGCGCATATCTTGGTCAATTCTTGTTCGTTTTTCACGATCAGGGTGTCAAATGAGAAAGCAAAGTCCAATTAACAAAATGTATATTTCAGAATAATCCAAAGTTATCAAGTTATTGAACAGCAAGGATGAATATAACTGACGAGTTTCTTTTTGTGCCCGGTTTTTGTGCCTGGTGTAGTGTGTTTAAAAGGCCATATAGTAGGGCTATTTCAGAGCATCACTATTATGCTAAAAGGGTTTAAACAATCAATCCAAGGGCTTGGTCGAATAATAAGGGTGGTTCCTGGGTCGTATTATCATCCGGTATATTATTTTGATAGTTCAATAGAAGTTCATTTTTGCAAAAATATTGTATTCAATTGCTTATTATGTTTTGTGGACCAATTTATTAAACACCGGAACTTATAGCATGACTTATATATGAGACAGGGAAATGGATATAGGTTTATGTATTGGACTATTCCAGTTGAAATCCTTACACCCGTGAGGCCACTCAACAGAAATGTCCACACGGGTATATGCCCCCCCCCCACCCCCACCCAGAAATACCCCCTGCTTTTGGACCACGCAGCTCCGAAAGACCCTTGAATGTTTCCAATAACTTTGATTTTCATCATTTCAGCTCTAAAAGACCCTAAATGGCTAATTCTTTACATTTCTGGTTTTTTTTTATTCAGGCGATTTTCAACCAGAAAACCAAGAAAGACCCTTGATGCATGTTGACTGTTAATCGCAGCTTCAAAAGACCCCCTTAATACCGGTACGCAGTGAGCTCCCCAAAACCCACCACCTCAAAGTTCACCAAAAATTATGTGCCCCCGGGTCCGTACACTACATACGGAAGACATGGCCTTAATCTCTCGCACAATGGGTATTGAGATTTCAAATGGAATCACAAATTTTGTAATTTACATAGGGTGTATGAATTTCAACAGGAATACTCCATTATAATGAGGATGGTCAGGTGGGTGGTTACGGCTCATAGGAACGACCAAGACAAAGTTGGGTTGATCGAGGAAACCGACCAGCGCCAGCTAAGTAGCCTACTTTTCCATATTCCATGCTTCATTGAAATAATACTATCAATTTGAGTATATACGCTAATATAAGTTTAAAGCCGACTCACACATTTTGTGCGTTTCATTTTCATTCAAGTTTTTTAACGAAAATCACAAAAAAGACACATTTTTACGAAATTGACGAACTGTTTGTTTTGTTGTAAAAATAGCAATCCTCCTCATTATGTCGGTTAACAAGATAAGCACGATAAGCGAGTTTACTTCGAAAAGGCTACCAATGATAATCCCTTTGTTTAAGAACACTTGCTCAATGCATGCTCCTTAAGATCACTTGCTCAATGGATGATCCCTTTAAGAACACTTGCTCAATGAATGTACCCTAAACACTTGCTCAATGAATATCCCTTTAAGAACACTTGCTTAATGCATGCTCATTAAGAACACTTGCTCAATGTATATCTCTTTAAGAACACTTGCTCCATGCATGCTCCTTAAGAACACTTGCTCAATGGATGATCCCTTTAAGAACACTTGCTCAATGAATGTACCCCAAGAACACTTGCTCAATGAATATCCCTTTAAGAACACTTGCTTAATGCATGCTCATTAAGAACACTTGCTCAATGTATATCTCTTTAAGAACACTTGCTCCATGCATGCTCCTTAAGAACACTTGCTCAATGGATGATCCCTTTAAGAACACTTGCTTAATGCATGCTCATTAAGAACACTTGCTCAATGGATATCGCTTTATGAACGCTTGCTCAATTAATGTTCCTTAAGAATACTTGCTCAATGAATATCCCTTTAAGAACACTTGCTCAAAGAATGTACCCTAAGAACACTTGTTCAATGAATGTTCCTTAAGAACACTTACTCAATGAATATCCCTTTAAGAATACTTGCTCAATGAATCTTGCTCAATGAATGTACCCTAAGAACACTTGCTCAATAACACTTGCTTATGCATGCTCATTAAGAACACTTGCTCAATTGATATCTCTTTAAGAACACTTGTTCAATGAATGTTCCTTAAGAACACTTGCTCAATAAATATCCTTTAAGAACACTTGTTCACTGAATAACCTTTTATGAAGATTTGCTCAAATTACACACAATATTGAAGAGCTTATTTCCAAACCGTGTTAAGTCCACAACCACATGTTTCTCATTTACTTGTGTGGTACAATCACAATATTACTTTGACAAGTTTGACATTAGCAACAATGAGTTGTACCATCAACAAGCCATTATTTAGCACAACAATGCTGGTTAACAATATGCAGACTATTGTTCTCATTTGGGAACCAAAGACCTCACACAGTATTGCTACTGTGCATCCATCCACTGTTTGCTTTATAATGGTGCATACAACTGAAATTATAATATCTATAGCATCACAACCCATTGCAATATCGCACAGGTAAATCAGAAACGGTTTTGAAATTTGCTCTTGCCGCTGAAAAGCAATACACAAAATTGTAAACGAGACCTTCCTGACCAACTAAAGCCTTGACCAAATATGAATCAAGATCGAGTATTTCCCTTGCAAGAGCAACAGGGTTGGTCTGTTATTCCGAAGAGGCGTCATTCCAAAAATAATTGGATTATGGTACGAATTAGGGTACAGGTATAGGGTTATGTTTACCCGGGGAGGGCATGCACTAAAAATGGGTGACGGGGATGTGCGGCCACATTGACCCCCAACTCCCTCTCACCTAGTGACCCCCTTTTTGTTTGACTGAATTCCCTCTCACCAAATGATCCCCTTTTTTGTTTTCCTGTCATCAAAAGACTCCCTTTTTTCAAGAATTTTTGAATTTTTATTACTTTCTGAAAATTTTGTATCAACTTTTATTTGTCACTTTTAAAACCGGATCTTCGTCTAATCAAATGCTTGTAACTTTACTTCTTGAGGTCACATTTGATTCAATAGTGTGTCATAATGTACGTGCAGAATTAGCATGATTAAATAGTGCATCTATTAAGTTTTTTTGGCGCAGTATAGATCAAAATCATGAAAATGCATCAATATTAATATTATATTAACTCCAGGCATGAGACAGTGGTTCAATCACAAAACGAAAAGCACCAAAAAGGAAGAAAATTAATGGATCTCAAATACTTTTGTACAAGGAAGAAAACTCAAGAAGGAGGAATTCATCTAATCAGCTGAAGAATCTAGTGTTACTCTCGCCCTGTGTTGTCGACTGCAGATGACAAGTTTCAAATTTTGTTTCGAAAAATTCAAATATTTCAGAAATTTAAAATAGTTCTTGAGATAGCTCTTGATATTTTGAGAAAATGTTTCAACCCCCCCCCCCGGGCGGAGGGGTTAAAACATTTGTACGGGGATGTGCCATGAAGACTTTTGGATGCTGATATACTGCTTGCTCTTTTTACAACTCGTCAGCATACCAATTCTTCACAAAAAAGAACCCCAAAGCACGGTGCAAATTAGCCCTATTTGGGTGATTTAAGGGTACTTTTGCCCAAATGCGTCTTAATGGGCGTATTAGTCTCCACTGAAAACCCACCCATCGATAAGAGCTAATCGATATACCAAAATCGCCAAAAACATGCAAAAGGTACCCCAAAACCGTGGCACATCTCCGTATACCTTCAACCAGGGAGAACCCTCCGGTTCGAAACTTGGGAGTTGTGTTGAAGCCTAATCCAAATGTTACAGTTCTTGATTTTGTCGGCAGGTACGTCTGTATAAAAACTCATTAAAGAAGTATTATCACGAAATTGGTAGTTGTTTTATATGGGTCAATGCTACAGGAACTGATAGAATTCTAGAAATGAACCATACATCCTGCTAGTGTTATATGTTTCTCTCATTGCAAAGGATCATTGTTGTGATATGGGTCATGTGATTCAGTAAGACATTGAACTAGTGTTCTTAAAGGGACATTCGTAGAATACTAGTAACCGTTCTTAACTCGTTCCTTGAACATGTGTAAATTAAGGGGTCTTCATTGAACAGTTTAGGATATTTACCGAACAAGTGTTCTTTAAAAGTGATGTGTTCTTAAAGGGATAATCAATGAACAAGTGTTCTTAATGGAACATTCGTGGAACAAGTGTTCTTAATGGAACATTCGTGGAACAAGTGTTCTTAATGGAACATTCGTGGAACAAGTGTTCTTAATGGAACATTCATGGAACAAGTGTTCTTAATGGAACATTCATGGAACAAGTGTTCTTAATGGGACATTCATGGAACAAGTGTTCTTAATGGGACATTCATGGAACAAGTGTTCTTAATAGGACATTCATGCATGGAACAAGTGTTCTTAATGGGACATTCATGGAACAAGTGTTCTTAATGGGATATTCATGCATGGAACAAGTGTTCTTAATGGGACATTCATGGAACAAGTGTTCTTAATAGGACATTCATGGAACAACTGTTCTTAATGGGACATTCATGGAACAAGTGTTCTTAATGGGACATTCATGGAACAAGTGTTCTTAATGGGACATTCATGGAACAAGTGTTCTTAATGGGACATTCGTGGAACAAGTGTTCTTAATGGAACGTTCATGGAACAAGTGTTCTTAAATGGGCTGAACTTTCAGAGTCATCCCACTGATTAGCTCTCAGCAGCGCCAATAGCCAGGTTTTTATTTAGAGGGTGTGCGATAGGTGGTTTCCATGTTATAAGTGGAACCTATGGGACATTGTCTCAATTTTGTTTACCTTTTTGGGCATACATATTAGCATATGTACACAAAATAAAGTGGACCATTAAATAGGCCTACATGATAGGTATTCACCAGGGCTGTGGTCGACATGCCTTTTTTTTTTTTTCAGTTTTCAAAAAATATTTATGGCCAGAAAAGCAAGTTATAGGCCCAAACTGACTTGTTATTCAAGGTTGGAAACCAGAGAAATACTGCTACTAAAAAAAAAAAGTGCCAATTTTTTTTTACAAAGTTGGATGAACTTGTACATTTTGATTACCTTTGCTTCTATTGAACAGTCAGGGACACATTGAATTAGTATGCATTGCTAGCTGTTCAATAGAAACAAAAGTAATTAAAATGTACAACTTTTTCCAACTTTTTAAAAAAAAATTGGCATTTTTTTTTATGTCGACACACTGTCGACGTCGGTATACGAATTATATCGACATGTCGACAATAAAAAACGGTGCCGACCACAGCCCTAGTATTCATCCGTCTTAAGTTATGGGCCTAGCTCCCAGAAAGGTTTTACAAGGAAAAATGCAGATGAAGCACACAAGAGAAATTGCAACCTTCATGCTAATAGCCTTAATTAAATGTCAATTTGGTCAATTTTGTTCCATATTGCAAGTCGGGAAATCTCGAGTGAGCAACAGGCACCCAGCCCCCAACCTGGTAAACTACTGGAGGTATTGCATGAAGCAAGAGGGCAGGTCCCCAAATAAAAAATTTAAAGAAACAAGTAAACAAACAAACAAACAAACAAAAGTGTTCCAGTTTGCACCCGGCACCCCAAACATTATGCTTTCTCACGCCATCCACCTGACCATGAAATACCATGTATATGAAGCGGTAATCAAATGTACCCTTGTATATGGTCAATTCCAGCCAAAGCGGGACAAAATTCTCTCTGGGGGCCATTTTGAAAATGTTTTCCTTTTCAATTCTAGACTTATCAAATGAGACGATCACATCTAGTGAATCATCAGGTGGAAGTGCCATCGGATTGAAAAATAACTTTTCTTGCTAGACCAAATAAAGTGTTAAATGCGCATATGCATGTTACCCACGAATTCAAGCCTTTTTCACCTGTTGTACGCCATAAAATTTCACTTTCTTTAATATCTTTCAATATTTTATGTGTGACTCATATACTAGAAATCGGTGAAGACTTTGAACGTAAAATAGAATTTTATTACATATATCTACAAAGAAATATTTTGGTTATTACAAATTTTAAGAAAGAACCAGGTGTACAGTGAAGATTGTGTCAATTCTTCGAACTCTTTCCAAAGTGGCTGTCATTTAACATTACTGTATTATTTCGAAAGATTAGAATAAATGCTTCATATAAATATAAAGTTAGATTTTGTATCTCGTCGTAGGATGAGGATCTCGGATGGATTCGTGGGTAACAGCGTCTGGAAAATAGCATTTCCTAGTTTGTTTGTTTTAAAAAAAAAAAAAAAAATACTTTTCCGCATGTCAATAATTCAGGCTGCAATGGCACTAAATGAATTTTAATCAAAATACAGACTACATGGAATATTTAGAATGGATCATTATGGCATTTTGGGTATAAAATTTTTGAGAATAATGAAGTTGCCAAATTCAAATAGACAGAGCAAACAGTTTTATATTATTATTTTAGTAAAATCATTCCATATTTTCATGCAGCAATATTCTATTAACTCGTGTTTGACAGTTCCTATGAACTAAAACACTATCAATAGGCCTACATTGTTAACTAAAATTTAAGTAGGGATTCGTGGGTAACCAAAATGTTCGTGGGTAACACATATTTGAAGGTATGTATTGGTAGGTGGCAAAATAAAAAATATTACAGAAGGTTGGAAACCATCATGCGGTTATTCCTCCATTGTGTTTCAATGATTCCCGTTTCTCTAACCAATTGCATTTACCCAAAAAATGGTAATTTAGGATAATCAATCAAAACCTCATGATACAGCTTCAGTATACCTTCAAGAGGACGCTATTAAACAGGACTGTTTTGGAACCTATTTCGCATGTTTTCATATAATTTACGAGTAATTCCTTGGATTCGTGGGTAAAGCTATAAGTACTATAGTACCGTTTGGGGTTTGCGTTTCTTAGGTGCATATACTGTAAGTACTGTAAAAATTATAGCATACCCATGGCTTGAATATGTGCTGATTTAAACTTAAAATAAACAATCACCTTGTTTTTCAAGGTTAGCATCTATTCGGGATTCGGGGGGTAACAAAAGTTTAAACCGTCGAAGATTCTTTTTTTTAAAGCAGTGAACGTATTTTTACGATTTACAATTTTAAGCGCTTGTCAAACTAAATTCAGTGTCCAAAGTCATTAAATGTTAATTTAAGTTATGGCAATTATATTTGCTGGACTCGTGGGTAACAGTTGATACGTGGGTAACGTCAAATTTGATTTTATGGAATTTGATGGGTAAAACGTATTTGCATAAAATAATCACTTGGACCTCAGAATTATAGAACGAAGCTTCGTTTCATGATAGAGTAATTTATGGCATATTCACTTAACATTTTTCAGAACGATCATTTTATTTTTGATACGCGGATAACAAAATTATTAGCCAAATTGACTTAATGGCCTCTAGAGTCCATAAACTTTGGTGGAATTCAATCGTTTTACATATGATGAGAGATCACGCACACGTCTTTCTAACGGTAATAATTTCATTTTGATTGAAGGACATTCAATGACATATATGGTGCTTAATCTTTGAATTCGTGGGTAACGCCAATTCATTTAAGCCATCATAACTTGTCCCCTGGTATGACTTGCTAGTAAAGGCCTATATGCACAAAGAGAGCACATTGGACGTGACATGATGTGCTCCATCAATAACGTGATTTCCTTTATTAATGACATTTTAAAGTGGAAAGTTAACATAGAGAGAATTTTGTCCCGCTTTCGCTGGAATTGACCATATATACATGTCATGTAGAAACGTGCTAGCTCTTCAGCTGCAAACAGGCCAACCAAAAAGGGAAAATATACAGGTAGATTGGAGCCACATTTGCCAACTATTTCCTGTGTGTATAAGCATACTGACCGAAGGCCAGTACTACAGGCCTTATCAAAAAGATTGGTACCATTCACTTTTGATGCTTATTGACAAACCCGCTTTTTCCAAATGCAGCATTGGATGCTCTTGACATGCTTGAAATGACCGTATAGTTGTATGACCTTTTCTATAATTAATCTATAAATTGGGTTTATTTTATGTGTCAGTAGTGTCCATAATCACCGGAAACTGATGGGTACCAATCTTTTTGATACATCTTGTAGTTAGTATTGTCCATAATCACTGTAAACTGATGGGTACCAATCTTTTTGATGTGTCAGTATTGTCCATAATCACTGTAAACTGATGGATACCAATCTTTTTGATGTCTCAGTATAGTCCATAATCACTGTAAACTAATGGGTACAAATCTTTTTGATGTGTCAGTATTGTCCATAATCACTGTAAACTGATGGGTACCGATCTTTTTGATGTGTTAGTATTGTCCATAATCACTGTAAACTGATGGGTACCAATCTTTTTGATGTGTCAGTATTGTCCATAATCACTGTAAACTGATGGGTACCGATCTTTTTGATGTGTCAGTATTGTCCATAATCACTGGAAACTGATGGGCACCAATCTTTTTGATGTGTCAGTATTGTCCATAATCACTGTAAACTGATGGATACCAATCTTTTTGATGTGTCAGTATAGTCCATAATCACTGTAAACTAATGGGTACAAATCTTTTTGATGTGTCAGTATTGTCCATAATCACTGTAAACTGATGGGTACCGATCTTTTTGATGTGTCAGTATTGTCCATAATCACTGTAAACTGATGGGTACCAATCTTTTTGATGTGTCAGTATTGTCCATAATCACTGTAAACTGATGGGTACCGATCTTTTTGATGTGTCAGTATTGTCCATAATCACTGGAAACTGATGGGCACCAATCTTTTTGATGTGTCAGTATTGTCCATAATCACTGTAAACTGATGGATACCAATCTTTTTGATGTGTCAGTATAGTCCATAATCACTGTAAACTAATGGGTACCAATCTTTTTGATGTGTCAGTATTGTCCATAATCACTGTAAACTGATGGGTACCGATCTTTTTGATGTGTCAGTATTGTCCATAATCACTGTAAACTGATGGCTACCAATCTTTTTGATGTGTCAGTATTGTCCATAATCACTGTAAACTAATGGGTACCAATCTTTTTGATGTGTCAGTATTGTCCTAATCACTGTAAACTGATGGGTACCAATCTTTTTGATGTGTCAGTATTGTCCATAATCACTGGAAACTGATGGGTACCAATCTTTTTGATTTGTCAGTATTGTCCATAATCACTGGAAACTGATGGGCACCAATCTTTTTGATGTGTCAGTATAGTCCATAATCACTGTAAACTGATGGGTGCCAATCTTTCTGATGTGTCAGTATTGTTCATAATCACTGTAAACTGATGGATACCAATCTTTTTGATGTGTCAGTATTGTCCATAATCACTGGAAACTGATGGGTACCAATCTTTTTGATGTGTCAGTATTGTCCTAATCACTGTAAACTGATGGGTACCAATCTTTTTGATGTGTCAGTATTGTCCATAATCACTGGAAACTGATGGGTACCAATCTTTTTGATGTGTCAGTATTGTCCATAATCACTGGAAACTGATTTTTGGGATTAAAAAATATTATCCTGCTTTGCAAAATAAAACATAGCTAAATCCTAATCCTTTAGTTAGTCCTAATTGGGGATAAAAGAAAAAGTTATTTTACTAATTTATAAATTTGATAAATTTTGGATTTATAAATTAATTTACTGCAAAAAGAGCCAAAAACATGCATTTTCAGCATGTTTTCTGACAATTGAGTAACAAAAATCAAAGACTTCCAATTCTACAGTATATGCCAAAACTTTGCTCAAATGAATACCACTTTTTTTTGTTTCTTTAATTGAATGATTGGTTATAAGAATGAAACATGTCTTTTCCAAATATTGGAATGTGTAAATTGAAATTAGACTTTGTACAGCTCAACTTACCGTACTTTGACAGTCCATGCCAAAATTGTTACTACACCTTTACATTTCATCGAATCTCTTTTTGATGTCTGTCATTTTGAACATCACACTTGAAAGATGTATGCTATGTAGAAACTTTATTTTGCAATTTCATAATTTGCATATTATTAGCATATTTGCAAGAAAAAAACATGAAAATCAATAAATACCTATATTTTTCACAATTTCAATATTTTATTAGAAATTAAGCATGTAGGCCGTTTGTTATGACTTGATGAATGAAACTGTTAAAACAGATTTTGATATTTTTGCTTATTTTTCCTTTTTTGCCCCAAAATGTGTAAAAATCAACATTTTTGGATGACCTATATTTTCTTTGAATATTTATCAAATTTCTTAATTTAGGTATAATACAGTGCAGAAAAAGATGTCAACAAAATCTGTTAAAACAGATCTCCAATAAATTGTTCCATTTTCCATTTTGGGTTAAATACTCAATTTTCATGCGCGGGATATTTGAAACATAAAATGAAAACATGTCCATTGCACTTTTTCCTCGAGATGTACTATACTATCAAGGTTACGGATATATTATAATCCTTTCTTATCTTCACTGATCCATCAGATACCTATTGTTATGAATGATCAATGAAAAGGTTCAGAACTGGGCTACTTATGGTCTGTCAAGTATCTATAGTTATTTTCATGACTGTGTCAACTCAAAAATCATGCAAGGTCGAATGTAGGAAAAGCCGTATGATCAGTTGAGCTGTACACGTTTTTAGATTAGCTGGTTTTTAAGATTTTATAAGTTGACCTCAAATGACCGTTAACCATACATTTAGGCAACAAAAAAGAGGAAATCAGCAGAAAAGAGGAACGCTTACACCCCTGCAACGGCAGCAAACATGGCAGAATCTACAGTCTCATATTTTTAAATTGAACTCAGAAGAAACAAAAACAAAAACAAAATCAAAATCATTCTAAGTTTTATTAAATGTTCATAACATTTGGTACCAAATGAATGTAAAACATTTCACTACACAATGATAAAAGAATGTCACATATCTATAAATATTTACTTGCATTTTAACTTTTAAAATTCATGGTTCAAGTTTTGGGACACCCTGTACAAACAAAACATGATTAAAAAAATCATGGGTCAATTCACTTTTAGGACACCCTGTATAAACAAAGCTTGATCCAATGATTGATAATAAAATAAGATTTCACACTGATATGAAGTTCAAAGGATGCACAGGTCATAAGAAGAAGTTCCTCTTTTAGCTGACCCATGTTACCATAGCTTGAATTAAATCACCTGTATTGTTTATTATGTTGACTCTCAGGTCATTGTCTTCATGTATATGTCTAATGGTTTGAAAAATATGGAATATTTTAAAAGCCAAATACAAAGAATTTCAAATATCCATTGATATTTACTTGAATTTTTGATATTAGAAGAGCATGGGTTCATTTTTTGGGACACCCTGTGCAAACAATAATAATAATCAAAGATTCATATGTGTTCATTTATTTTTGGGTCATCCTGTATACAAACAAACCCTGATTCAAATATTCATGATATTGACTTATTGTAGTACACAAATGTTAACTGCATGGGCTGATTGGATGTAGCATATAAGGGTTAACTTTAGCAGTAAACCTTTTTGTGCATCAGGCAGACCATGCATATAAACTGAGCTCAAAAAGAAACTTATAATTTTTACAACTTAACTTGTGAATCACAAGGTCATATCTTAAAATACTGTCAATTACCTTAATACTCTACTCAAAACACATGTCAGTAACCAAGCAGTTGTCCAACTGACACAACAGCAAAATGCACTGTCATGGGACAGCTTCATGGACTTCCTTCACTTTTACAGCCCAAGATTTGGCACCCAGGACAAAAAATCTGTGAGAATGCACACAAGATCCTTGCACAGATGATAAAACGGTGCTGCTTTCTGCTTTTCATGCACTTTTTTCATGAAACAGGGCTGGGCTGTGAGTGTGATCCAGGAAGCTGTCCCATGTCAGTGCATTTTGCTGTTGTGTCAGTTGGATAACTGCTTGGTTACTGACATGTGTTAAGAGTAGAGTATTGAAGTAAATCTGTGTGTAATTTTGGTTCAATTTGATGGACAGGATTTCAAGATATGACCTTGTGAAAAATTGTAAGTTTCTTTTTGAGCTCAGTTTAGTTGATATATGAAGACCTCAGCATCGCTGGATTTAGATGTTTTTGCTGACTTCGAACTTTTGCCATGTTCAAAGACTTTTGTCTGACACAGCATTTATTTTATAGGCCTATTGGTCTAACGGCACGCATCCAACACTTTACTTGGAAAACCACTTTTACTATGCGTGCCGACGTAGCAACCTTGTCTTTAGACCATGTAGTTGGCCTTTTTGTGTTCCAAGCACTTTATATGGTTCCATCTCCATTTACCTTTGGGACACCCTGTACAAACAAAACCTGATTGAAAGATTGATATTAAATACACTGAAATAGAAATAAGATTTCACATTGATATGAAGTTCAAAGGATGCACAGGTCATAAGAAGTTCCTCTTTCAGCTGACCCATGTCACCATAGCTTGAATTAAATCACCTGTATTGTTTATAATGTGACTTTCAGGTCATTGTCTTCAAATGGAGAGTTCATGTATATACAAACCAGGGGCGTCTATTCTTCCGTTATTCGCCCCCAAAGGGGAGGGAATAATTTTACCCCTTTGGGGAAGAATTATTTGTTTTGAAAAAGAAAAAAAAAAGTGAGGAAAAGAAAACAGAAATCAACAGGATTCAAGGAAGATTAAAAAAAAAAAGAGAACTAATTTGGGCCAAAAGTATATAGGCCTAACTGAAGCATGAAATAGATGGTCACTGGCTGGCAGTGACTGGTCTACAGGGTAGGTGAATTCATCAAGTGTCATTTGGGGAAGAATTATAATGGATACATAGCATTAGCAATCATGTAGCAGTCCCTTGCCTTTTACCTACATTCCCATCCCCCAAAAAATAGTTTAAGGGAAACCAGGGAATGCTTTAGCCCAAAACAAAACAGGGAAGAGTTGGGTCAGTAATGCTTCCCTGTCTGGGCAATGGTGCACTAGTGGTCATACTAGCGATGATGTATCATAGCAATGTTTTTACATATTTGTTGTGGGACCTGAGAGCACATCAGACATATCGAATTGCATTTTGAATGCAAGGAATGTCCTTCTGATAACAAATAATTTTATTGTATTGAATATATAGATTTTTCCAGAAAACACCAAAAAAAGTAGGTCTTTTGGGGAAAAAATGTATATCTTCAATATGAAAGGTCACAATTTTCAATTGATGGACGGCTTTTCATCCCAGCTACATGCACGTAAAGTACATGTCATTAGATTTATAAAGTTTGCTTTGTCTTTGAGGACTGTTAAATATCAAAAATATTAAAAATATCAAATTTTAATAATTTGCCATAAAATTTGTATTATATCGCAAATTTCGAAAAATCTACATTATTTGATATCAGAAGGACATTCCTCGCATTCAGAATACAATTCGATATGTCTGATGTGCTCTCAGGCCTACAAAAAATACTGTGCAAACATTGCTATCTGATTCCTTAAACCCTTTCGTTGTAAAAACTTGATGAATAAAAGTACTACGTAAAGACCTTTTCCTGAAGGAAACCTTTTGATTTTGTAACCATGCATCATGAGACCTTTCTCTTCTTGAGACCTTTTTGAACCATTTGGCCTCACATATTGCATTGCAAACTATTAATTTTGATCAAAACAAAAGGTACATTAAGATATTCCGAATACTAGTAGCAATAAATCTCATTTAGTATAATATGTATTCCAAGTAAAACAGAAGGAAACCTTTTGATTTTTTAACTATGCATCATGTTTTTGAGAACTAGTACTATAGCGATCAATCTTATTTAGTTTTTAAATTAATATGCATTCCAAGTAAAACGGAAGTTTCTGAAGGAAACCTTTCACTTTTCTAACCATGCATCATGTTTTAAGACTTGTACTCAACAATATCTTTTCCTTTAGTGTCTTTTATTTTACCAAATTTTACGGTAAATTACAGTATTTTACTGAAAATTACTCGGTAAAATACCAGGGTTTATTTTACTTACCGATTTAGAACACTGCCTATGGGAGGTAACAAGAAAAATGAGGAAAAGTATATGTAGATAGCAACCAGCATATCAAAAATGTTCCCTTTCGGGTCCATTTTTGTGGGATTCCAGTTGGGGAAGCATCTGGGGAAGGATGTGACACACCGTGGTAGGGTGAGGGAATAATTTAGATTTTCTGGAAGAATAGACACCCCTGATACAAACCGATGTATCCATTTTTCTCAATTTGAGATATAGGCAAAATATAATTGGTCAAATATTAAGAAAATATATGCTAATTTTGATCATTGTTTCAAAAATTGACCCTGGAATAAGTAGGGTTTCAATTTAAAGCTATCATTAAAGGGTAGGTGTTTGTTGCTATAGATAAGCAGGAGAGGGAGGGGGTTGGTAGGGGTCACAACTTCGCACAAGGATGAAAAAAATTACCTAGACCTACTGGAAGGAAAGCATACACTATGCGCATTACATTAACCTCAAGCATGTCTAGTACCAAGTAACTCTTGTCAGGGAAGTAATTCTTATTCCAAAATGGTGGTCTGATCAAGTGACCACTTTATATCCGTGAGAAAGAACCAGTTTCCTGTTGCATATATTTATTACATGATCCAGTTGGATCATACATGAGATTCAGGCTACTTTATGTAACCAAATGTAGCAAAGTGTGAAACTGTTTTCGACGTTATCAGGCCCGGACGTAGGGGGTACCGCCGAGCATATTTTGTTCATATAGCCTGTTAGTAACATGTTCATTTGAGTTCAATCAAATTATAATGTATAAAAAAATTTTCCCTTTTTTAATTTTAAAGGTATAGGAAAAGAAGAACATTCTATTGGCTGCAGTTTGATCAAAATCAAAATATGCAGGCTTTGTGCTCATTCTGATTTTGACAGTTTGACAATGTAAAGATAAAAACTTTATTGGCTGCAGTTTGATTGAATCTAACATTTAAAATCACAATTTACAGAATTTGTCCTCACTTTGATTTAGAAACTTTACAAGGACAAAGAACACTAGCAGTCACTGTGGACCACAATGGTCTCGTCCCAAAGACATAGTTCAATAACCTCAATTAAACAATCATAGTGTACAATTTGACTTCAAAGTTGCAGAGTATGAGTTTTTGTACCCAAATTTTCAAAGGTCATTGAATGAATGTTCAAATGTATTGGGATTAAAGAACCATGTCCTGATAGATGAGCTGTTGTGAAGCCAAAAGGGCAGCAGTCCCCAATGGAACATCTTGCTTATCCTCTTGGTCCCTTCCACCCGGATGCTGGCCACCAGAATTGTTATGCCTTTTTGACAATTTCTTGTAATTTTGTCAAATTCCCTCCCCACCAAAAGTCACCTTGTCCCTTTCGGGATCACACCAGTAAATCAAGTTCCTATTCATTTATGTGTTAAAAGGCACTGAAGAATTCGTCATTTTCTCATGTTTAAAACATCATCGTGTATTCAAAACATCATTTTGCTAAAGGTTTATGATATATTCTACCCTAGAACCTGCAATTTGTTGGTAGATGAGCACTTGATTTTCCGCAATGGTGTTTCGAGCACGATGTACACAATACCAATCTCTACACCACACGGCTTCCATGTTGTGACGTAATTTAGTAAATTTACCCACAAAACGTACTCTAACTTTTCAGAATTGTAATATTTTTACAAAAAAATCAACCAGGTATGGTCAGCGAATGGAAACACTGGCTGTTATTTCTTCAGTCATATAGGTGGAGACTTGATTTAGTGGCATGATCTCTTAACCCTCAGAATAAAATACTGACTATGCCACTGCGCACCAGGACATTTCAAACGTTAAATTACAATGTAAACAAAACATGCATTGCATAGGTAGATAAGTCCAGAGAAAAAAAAACTCTGGACATTGTGCTATTCCAGATAAAATCCACACTACCCCTGTGGAAGATTTAGCTAAAGTCTTCCACAGAGGGAGTATAAGTTTTGAATAGAATAGACAGTAGGGTAACTTCAATTTGAAATACTAACTCCAGTTGGGGAAGATATAAGTAAAGCCATAATACAGTGGGAGTATGGGTTTCAAAATGATTAACCCTGACCAATAACATTTGAAAAACTTACTCCCCCTGTGGAAGATATTTCCAAAATCGTCCACAGGGGGAGTGTGGATTTCAACTGGAATAGCCCATTGAAAGTTTGGCAGTGCACAGAGAAACATTTTACTGGCTGCAGTTTGTTTGAACCTCGATCAAATATTCTCCAAGTGCCAAAGTTTCAGAATCAAAATGTATACAGACTTTTTCTTCATTATGATTTTGAAAGTTGTTATTTTTTCAACTGTTTGAAACATAAGTATGAAAATAAGTTAAGCACACAAAATTGCACATTTACATCACTTTGAAACTCTGTCTTCAATAAAACCACTGTACGGAAGCGAATTGGAGATAGTACAAGACTTCAAATATCTAGGTGCATGGACTGCCAGTAGTGATAAGGACTTCAACATCAGAAAGGCACTTGCTTGGAAAGCATGCAACAGCATGGACAAGATCTGGAAAAGTAATCTACCAAGAGATCTAAAGATCAAGTTGTTTACCACCACTGTAGAATCGGTACTAACATATGGCGCTGAAACATGGACAATAACAACCAAAATGAGAAAAGCTATGGATAGCTGCTATACCCATCTCTTGCGGAAGGCACTAGATATCTCATGGCAAACTCACACCACCAACAGAGAACTATATGGGAATCTGTTACCAATCTCTGAGAGGCTCAGGATTAGAAGGTTAAAGTTTGCAGGGCACTGTGCAGGAAGCGAAGAGGAAGCAGCTTCAAGTGTTCTTATGTGGCAGCCCAAACATGGAAAGCGAACAAGAGGTGCACCCAAGAAGGATTATATCAAGATGTTGGCAGATGATACAGGATTAACAGGCCCAGACATCAAGAATTGTATGCTTGACAGAGCAGTTTGGAGAGCCATTATGGGAGTCCGACTACAAGAGTCGACATAAGGAAGTAAGCAAGCAACATCACTTTGTTTAAAATATTTGTAGACACATCACATGCATCATATGTGTACATCCATATCAAGATGATCCACTTGTCGGCTGCTACATGTACATGTGTCACTTTTTACATTATAGTTTGAAATAAATACCAGACTCATCTTAAGTGGAGGTCAGTCAAATCATTCCCAAGTCACTAGGTTTATGAATACAGAAAACATTCTTAAACCAAGTGACTTGGGGATGATTTAGAGTGACCTCCACTTGAGATATGAGTCTGGTATTTATTCCTAGCTATTAATTTAAAAGGAGACATATGTAGCAGCCAACAAGTACATCCTTTTGATATGGATGTATATGTATGAATAAATTTGGTCCGCTTCTGCCGGTATCAACTCGAAAGTTTCGGGCATAGTTTGTTCAATGTGTACTTGTGTATGTCACATACTGTAGTATCGTGTTCATAAATCTGTCTTGTACTGCTGGTATAACCTCACCGATTGAAATTCCCAAGCACAGTTTGTCCAAAGTCAGTGTACTCAGGTATATGTCGCATCCTGTAGTATTGTGTGACTAAGTCTGTCTTGTACTGTCGGTATCGTCTCACTCGTTGGACAATCCTGGGCATAGTTTGTCATATCCTGTAGTAATGTGTACCTAAATAGGTCCTGGTTTTGCTGGTATCATCTTACGGTGGGTAAATCCCGGGCATAGTTTGTCCAAAGTGTACTTAGACACATCACATCCTGCAGAAAAAAAATAAAAAATAAAAATATATGTTTGTTTTTTTTGGTAAGCTGAATGTCTGGTTAAGAATTATATAAGCTTGATGGTAGCTGGGGATGGTAGTCTTTGTTCAAGACCCTTGCAATATGTGATCAAGTGCTGAAGGCTATTAGACCTACTCCTACACAGCCTGCACATGTTTGACTAGCTCGATTCCACATTCTCTCAAATTTGTCAGTATAAATAAGGCCAAGAAAAGTTGAAGATTTGTGGACATCTAGTTTTGTCGGGTAGTCCTACATGACAAACCCATTTGCCATGAAGCTGCAAAACAAGGCGACACAACAGAAATATTAAAAAAGAAATACTTCCATTTTGCATAGTCTTTAAAAAGTTTTCTTCTTTTTTTTGCCTTTATTTAGCCAATCTGACAACCACTGACCCTTATTTATGAAGCTGACATCCAATGAACTCCTTTTTTAAGAAGCTAACACCTGGGGTCCATTTCACTAAACTTTACGAAGCTTTGTAAGTCTCAAAATCCTTCGTAACTGATGACGAGTCGTAAGTTTTATTTCACTAAAATTACTAATACAAATGCTACTGTTTGTAAGGCCCATTTCAAGACTTACATTGTGGGTTATGCCTGTCTGTAGCGCACTATAAATCACTGTGTTGTTTTGTGTTTTTTTGATGCGAGCACAATGCCCTCCTTCAAAGAATCTGGCTGTAAGGCCCTGATTGTTACAAAATGGTTTTACTTTACATGGTGTGCCTTGGGCCACATGCAGCGGTCAGCAAATTCATGTAAAGTGTGCTGGGGATTGTGGGTTTAGTGTCTGTGCGTAGCGCACTATAAATCCATTGGGGTGGGGGTACTCAAGTTTGGTTTCAGTAGCTGTGCGGCTGAATTTGAAAGTGGACCCATCAATATACCAATTTTTCAAGAAATTTGGACCCATCAATATACCAAAAGTCAAAATTTTTGACCAAATTTAACCCAAATTGTCTTCTTTTTTACAAATTTTGGCAAAATTTCACTAATTTTGGTAAGATTTAGACAAAATTGGGCTATTTCTGGAAAAAATTAAGAACATTTTGAATACAGGACCCATCCATATACCTTGGCCTAGAAAAGGAGGTCCATTGATATACCAAAAGCTGAAAACGCTACCCATGTTTGCGGCACATCCTTGTATGGTCATTTGTACCGAGTACCCCTCCCCATATAAATCACTGCATTTTTGTTTGTTTTTTGTGATGTGGGCACAATGCTCTCCTTTTGTTCAAAGAATCTGTCACCCAATGACATCTTTTTCCCTGTTCTAATTGTTGTTATCCATCCTGTTTTTTATTGTTATAACATTTTGTCAAGTTAATTCCCAGAAATGTAATACATAAATAGTTTAATACGGTAACATATAGGGGTGTTCAGGAACTTTCGGTATGCATGTACAGTGCCTTTGGAAGATTTTCAACATGGAGGGGGGGGGGCTGACAAAACTAAATGGTTTTGATGACCTGGTCTGTGGTGGTCAGAAAATTTGGCAAAAGTTACTACCGCATGTTTCCGGTATCTGATCACAGTGATTTTACTTCACCTGGAATTTTTTTTTTTTGGGGGGGTGGGAACTCAACAATATTCAAGCTCCTGCACCCAAATTAATGGGGGGGATTTGCCCGGACTGGTAACAGTGCATGTTCAAGGAAGGTAAATACCTACTAAGTACTAATACTTTATTTAAAAGGCTGGGTGCCCAATAAATGTGTGCCAAAATTGCTTGCCCCCCGCATTTTTCGGCTGGCCAAAAAGACAAGCACATTGTGCATTACACAATTTCCTTTCCAGGCCTTCAGAGTGTTTGAATGATTTTTTCTGAGATTGTGAGTGTCTGATACTGCTTTTGGTTCATTAAGCCCCGGGAATTAAGTCACCCGGATTACCACTATTTCAAAACCCGGCGATCCTGACTTTTAGACCACCCGCGCTATATAGGGCTAAAATATTACTATTTCATCAAGGTTTAATATTCTAACAAGCTTAAACTAAAAGTTTCATCTAAGGAGTCAAGCTTTACACTATTTAGGAAAAATATCCAACAAGCTAAAAACGATTTTTTTACCCGTTATTTAACAAGCTAAAACCAATTTTTGAAAAGAAGCTTAAAACGTCAATTTTTTCATCGTAAAAATCATCTAAAAAAATCTTTAAAAATACAGTGACCTACCTATTACTAATCTATGTTTCCGATGATATCCAAGAAGCTAAAATATTGTGAAAACGGACAGGGCTTTGAGAAGTTTCGGGTAAAATGTATCACGCTTTTTCGAGAAATTCGCCATTTTGAATAAACAATGTAAATGCAGGATTGCGCCACGCAGTAAAACGATGTCAAACGCGCTTGAAAATGCATGATACGCTAGCGTAAATTACCGTCAAAACGAAAGCGTACATCAAGCGCTTGTGCTACGCTGAAAACTTCGAGCTGGCATCACCGGTTTTGTTACCAGCTCTTTTACGTCAAAAATAGCTATAAAACGTGAATTTTGGAACAAAATAAAGCTTGTTCGATGGAATAAAAGGTATGTTTGTACAGTTGAGAACATGTTTAACCTTGTTGCAAAAGTTTAATATGATAAATTTGCAATTTGTACCTTATATAGCTCGGGTGGTCTAAAAGTCAGGATCGCTTTCACATTTACACAACAGGGATATAAACACATTTTTGTTTTGATGTAGGCCTAGATGATGGGGAAATTTCACGTAGCCCAAATGGTTTTTATCTCAACTTTGAGCAGGATGTAGATTGATTCTGTACACAATGTGTATTATGCCGATGGATTATTTCCTTGAATGAAAGTAGAAGTGTATGCTGTATTCCTGAAATAAATAACCAGGTATGAACTATTTTCTCTTTCCATGATTACATGTACATCATCAGTACACAAGGGCTATTCCATTTAAAATCCACACTGCCCCTGTGGAAGACTTTGGAAATATCTTCCACAGGAGGGAGTATGAATTTCAAATGGAATTAACAGATTAGCAGCTCCAATTGAAACTCATCCTCCCTCAGGGGAAAATTCAGGTTGAATCGTTCTCAGAGGGTGTATGAAATTCAAATGGATATGGAGCTGCCTAATGTGCTCATTCCATTTGAATTCATACTCCCCCTGTGACATATATTTCTAAAATGTTTCACAGGGGTAGTGTGGATTCTAAATGGAATAGCCCAATAATGGTCATCATACAGGTTTACCATATATGAGACAGCATCCACTACCAAAAAATAGGAACCAGCATCCCAGTACAAATCAAGATCTATAGGGTCCTGTGTCACAACCTGGGGTGCCTTTGTGTTACATAGTAAAAAAATTAAATGGTTCAAACATTTTACCTACACGTCTCATTTGAAGTGTTTCATCTTCCTGAGCATTTTTGACACCTTTTCTATGGAAATCGGTTAAAAATGAGAGAGTGCGGGCAAAAACAATCACAAAGTAGGTGGGATTTAACCCCACCTCTTTTTTCCACATTTACAATCATTCTGAGCAAGTATTAGTCTTTTAAATGACCTTCTGTATTTATTTACTTGGTTTAGATGTCTGGGAGTTCATTTAGACATTTTTTTACTAGATTCAAAATTTTAATGGGGGTTTTAGATTATATTTATGATACGAATCCCTCCCCCTAATCCTCCTCCCCCTAATCCTCAGCCACCCTTGGCACATTTCATGCCAAACGTCATAAGAAAATAATTAAAAATTATTTAAAAATTATTTTAAAACAGGTTAAAAACATGAGTAATATAGAATAAATTAGCCTCAATTTAAGACCTAATTGAATCTTCTAAGTGAAGGAATACTCAAGAGACAGTGTTTTGAAATCCAAGCTGCACATCAAAATGTAACAAAGTCACCTTTTTGAGTACCCCAGTATATGACACAGGATCATAGACAAATCTGATTCCAGGCATTCCTACACCTCAATGGCAGCCATTGAAGTGGGCCATCCCACCTGAAATGTGAAATGATGCAGGCTTTGCGGGAATTTTAAACTGTGTTACATCACTACTATAGTAATAGATGAATACAATTTTGAATATAATTGCCCTGCACTACAACATTCACACAGTACCTATGCATTGAACCATAGATGTCAAAGAACAGGGATAAAGACCTGGATCGTATTTCTATAGAATATTCATATCATGCTGATCACTCGTACCTGTAATATTAGTATTTTTGAAAAGAGTGGTATTGTATTCAATCTGTAATTGCCAACAGGCACAGGTGATGATGCAACCTGCTTGTAGTGCAGGGCAATACATTCAAAAATTGTATTCATCTATTGCTATGGAAGTTAATCTGATTATTATGAAACTTCTACGGCAAAAACATACATACATAGATACAGTAAGTTTTTACATTGCGCAATTACATCTAGAACATAGAGCTTTATAAACAAACAAACAAACAAACAAACTGTTTTGTAATTTATTTGAGATACTGCGTAGGAGAGCAGTGTTGTGGCAAACCATGATTCCAGTGTACTGGGCTATTCTAGTTGAAATCCATACTCCTCCTGAGGGAGTGTGAATATCAAATGGGTTTATCTGAATGGGTGACTTCCATTTGAAGTCTACACTCCTATGTGGGAGATTAACCCTAATGCCCCAAGGGCTTTTTGGCGACTGGAAGGGAAAGAAGGAAGGAATAAAGAGAGAAAACAAACAAAGAAGTTGTTTGCTCTGGGTGGGATTCTAACCGAGACCCCTAGGTCGGCGACACTTAAGGTCCGTTTATACTACCACCGCATTTGCGATGCGTTGCTTTGCGATGCCGATATGTCGATTACTTTTGCCGCAACTCAACGCAACTCGTCGCATTTGCAAGTTAAAATGTATTTAACTTCATTGCGATATCGCAATGCAGTAGTTTGTAGTACGATGCGATGCGGCAACGCACCGTATGGCAAAGCACCGCATCGCAGATGCGGTGGTAGTATGAACGAACCTTTAGCCACGGGTCTTTCGCTGGCCTGGCCAACAAAAGCGTGCCTATATATCACTTAGGGTGATTGTGTAATCACATCATGTGGGATGCACGCACACGTATAGTGCATATATATATTATTTTGTAGTACCTGGTAGCGTTAGGGAGGGGTGTGAGTGACCTCTATTGAAAAAAGAGGAACTTTGTTCAAAAAAGAAGAAAAAGAGGAAAAGCACTGAAATATGCTCAAAAATGGGCTGAAAATGAAAGAAAAAGCTAAAATTTTGCCTCAAAGAAATTTCCAAAAAAAGAGGAATTCAACTTAAAAGAGGAGATGTCTTCCATATGGGGTGTATGTATTTCAACTGGAATAGCCATTGCAACCAAACCCAGGAAGAGACACCAACACACAAGCATAAAGGTTTCCTTTTAATGTTGTTGATCAAGAGTTCAAATTGTCGATGCTCTCACTTCATGTTCTAATTTTGTATGTTTTTGTAATGGTTTGCAATTTTGGTAGTTTCATTTCTTCAAAGTTTATTCTTTAACAGGCTTATAGCTAGGCAAATTTTAGTGTCGGGTGAAATTTATATGAAATGGTAAAATATTGAAATTTTGATAAGAATTGCTCATTTTTATACTGTTTGTTCATTGGTTTTGAAATATTTGAGACTGTAGTGCCGGGTATTTGGGCTCAAAATTAACTTGAGTGCCGGGTAGAAATTAAGAGTGCCTGGCAGGTCCGCCCGCCACCGCCCAGCATAGCTACAACCCTGTTCTTTAAAGTTCTTACACAATAGCCCACAGCAAAGGCATTCAAATTTAAAGGAACACTCTGGCAATCACAACATCATGCCTTATATGTTAGAAAAATAATTATCAAGCATGAATCACATGGTTTTATTTAAAAAAAACCTCATATTGACCTTAAAAACAGCCGTATCTCACCACGCGATATTCAAATTTCCCAGGCACCGAAATTGCCTGTGGCAATGACGTCTCAGTAACACCATGATTCATTGCAATATAGCGTATTAAGAGCTGGCCGTTTTTATGGTCAATATGAGTTTGTTTTAAATAAAACCATGTGATTCATGCTTGATAATTGTTTTTCTAACATATAAGACATAATGTTGAGATTGCCGGAGTGTTCCTTTAATAGGCTAATCATTATTTTTTTATATTGGCGTAACTTGACTTACCGCTACATTTTGGGAGAAACAAATATTTAAGGTTGGGAAAATTTTCAATTTTTGGGGCAATTAAAAAAATCTTATTGGAAAATGCACCCAAAATCATAATTTGGGTGGTTATTTTTAAAAGGAATCATGCTAAACACCTCCCTATACCCTGTTTTTTTAGCCAGTTACACCAATAAAAACAATGTTTTCAAAAGTCCAGGAAATTATGAAGGGAAAATCCCGGGGGGAAAATGTGTTTTCTCTCAAACACAGTTTTCAGAGTTATGCAAGGTATGGTCAACTGTGCCACATGTGTACAAAAGCCAGACATACCAAGATCAGAAACCCCATTGGGTTATGGGAATGTCTACATCCTCTGGCAGAGCACAGTCTGAACACAAGCCTGCTTAGAGCAACTAAAATTGATCATGGGCAAAAAAACCCAAAACAGTGTTCCACAAACAGGAAGTAATAAGGGTGCTGAATTGGTCAATTTAAGTTTCACTCTCTGCATTACTGATTACCCATGACATTTAGTATAATTTGCCAAGCTTTCACATATCCCACTCAATTGGGCTCCCTTGAAAAGTTTCCCTCTCTGCATTACTGATTACTGACCACCTGTTTTTAAGCATTTTTGAACAATTTTTCACACCACCTTAAGTTTCGAACAAAAAAGAGGACAAGACACTTAACAGTGTCCAAACTTAGATCATGATGTCACTGGCAAATGGAAAATTGTCTTTGAATAGGCCTATAATTTAAACAATCTTAAAATAAAAGTTTTATAGATTAAATGTTTGGCCAATTTGTATAACCCAATGTTATATTTTTTACTCTGTGGTCTAAACTGTGCGCCAAGCATACACACAGAAGAGATAGACAATCACGCTGATTGGCTGATCAATGCACTTGATAACAAGTCGGTTGACCCATTGGTTGTCGGCGCAGCGCGTGGGTGACCTTGTCACTTCTACACAATTGTCAATTGCAATTCATCAGCATGTACCTGGACCACAGAAGTAATAAAAAATTAACTTTAGACCTTGTATAGCTTAAGGGATCTGGAATGAGCGTTTCGACAGTATTTTTTTGTGGGACGTGAGAGCACATCAGACATATCGAAATGCATTCTGAATACTGAAGAATGTCTTTCTGATATCAAATAATTTTCATTTTTGAAATTCACGATATAATACAAATTTTATGACAAATTATTAAAATTTGATATTTTTTATTTTGATATATAACAGTCCTCAAAGTAAATTTTATAAATCTAATGATATATTCTTAAAGTCCATGTAGCTGGGAGGAAAAGCCGATGATCGATTGAAAATTTTGACGTTTTATATTGAAGATATGGATTTTTTCCCCAAAAAGACCTAATTGTTTTTTAAGTTTTGGGAAAAAAATCCATATCTTCAATATGAAAGGTCAAAATTTTCAATTGATCGTCGGCTTTTCATCCCACCTACATACACTTTAAGTATATATCATCAGATTTATAAAGTTTACTTCGAGTACTGTTAAATATCAAAAATATCAATTTTTAATCATTTACCATAAAATGTGTATTACATTGCAAATTTCAAAAAATCAAAATTATTTGATATCAGAAGGACATTCTTCGTATTCAGAATGCAATTCGATACCCTGGGTATGTAGATTTGATTTAATGTTTGTTCAACCATATGATTATGATGCCTTGAATTTGATATTCTCTTGAATGTGATGTCTCATTTATATCTCAATTGACACTCGCCGCTTATGACAGTGCTGGGATGGTTTTCATTTTGTGCTTTTGTCAGGCCTGGTCCAGCTTCTGCTTTTTTACCATTCTTTTTCTTATGTCCTGGCTTCAGCTTGTGTGGTGTATACATCACAGCACTTGTGAGTGGCGGGTGTCAATAATTACAAGTGTAGCTTCATATCAAACTTTAATTTGGGCTTAAAGAAATAATTGCATATTTGTTTATAATATTGTATGGCTGACATGAAGAAGGGGGCTGGTGGTTTTCTGTATCTTTTCTCCACCCACCAGTCCCAAGTACAGGGCAATAAAAATGGAAAAACAAAAAAAAGAATGCAATTCGATATGTCTGATGTGCTCTAATGTCCCACAATAAATACTGTCCAAACGTTCATACCCCATCCCTTAAGCAAGGTTATGTCACAAATGTGACACACTGGGACATTGGGCTATGACCTCTTGACTTTCAGGTCAGAGGTCAAAGTAGTCACATGAATGCATTTTCTGAAATGTTACATTGATATTTTTCTTGTGATGCGAATCGTCAGATTCAGTTCTCGCTTGCTCATTATTGCAAACTTGCAATTTGAGTCATTTATGCTTTTCTAGAATAAAGCTGAAATCATACTTAGTTACTTTTGATGAAAAGCAAATTGCAAATTTCCAAAAAGCGAGAAAATTAAACCCCCATGAAAAAGTTACTGATCACCTACCACTTGACTAGTCAGAAGTGCTGATGCGCGCCCCAGGAAATGCTGCACAAATGACTGGGTGATGTAAAGGTATAAACAAAGTTTGTGTTCACACCTAAAATATGCCCAGTGACGTTCATGACCCTCTAGTATGATGCAAGAGAGGAAGGCATTTAAAGGAGGATTTCGTGATCCTAGCATCCTCTTTTTATGACATTTTTCAGTAGATATCCACGAAAAAAGCATATTCCCAAAATTACAGTTGATTCCGATTTTGCGTTTGCGAGTTATGCATGATTATGTGTATTACACTGCTCCATAGGCCACTGTTGTAATTTCGTTCTGGTATAGCAGAACAAAATTCAAATTTGACGTTATTTTTGCTAAACGATTAATCTGCGAGAAATATTTGGTAGATAAACATTAAGTAGCCAGAGGTTTCCAATGGTAGAAAAATCTCAACTTTTTAAAAAAAAAGTGGGGGGATGAGGCTATGGATCACAAAATGCCCTTTTAAGTCGTATTTCTCATACATGTCTGCTGAATAGTCATTATCAAATTCCCGGAAACTAACTTTGATTTACCAGTCCGGTCCGACTGCCTGCCTGCCCAGGAAACACTGCCGGCAAGAAGCATGTTGTCTGCGCAGGTAACATAAGCCTTCATAACTCTTCCGAATTTGGCAGACAAAGTCCTAAATTGTTTGTTTAAAGATTGGGGGAAATTTTACTTTTACACACAAAATTTAATGATTTTTCATTAGGCGAAAAAAAAATTTCACCTGGAGGAAAGTAATCTAAATAACAAAACAATTTCTAACAGTTTTTCAACAATTTTATTTTAATATACAAGTTACCTTTATTTTAATTAAAATTGATGAAAAAATACCACTGATTGTGTATCCATTGATTATATATTTTATTTTAATCAAGAAATACTGGTCTATTAAAGCCATATTATAACATTTGCTGTTGAGGACGCCCTCACTGATAAATTCATTTTTTTACACGATTATGTTGTACTTTATTAAACCAACATACCCTGCAAAAATCAAGACTCCAGGTGCCGTAGTTTTGTCAAAATCCGAAATTTTGAATAAAGCGCCGGAACCGGTGTCTTATTATTACGATGGAATTATTAGTTGAACGCATACACGATGTTCATAACACACAGTACGTATATTACGGGCGTATGGGACGGTGATCTACACAACAAAGGGTCGTACCATAACATGACCGAAGGAGTGGTACGTATTGGCGACATACTGCTGGTAGTAAATTCCAATTTTCTTTGCTTTGCCGTAGTTGTTCGCTCAAAAATAAAGGGGATATATCTGACAGTAAAACTAACATTTTATGTCAAAGAATTGCTAATCTATTTTGTATGATAATGTTATAATATTGCTTTAAAGTATACTCTAATTGATATAGAGTGTTGCATTGTGGGATACCATGTTGCAGCGCAGCTGCCGTCAGGAAGTGTTTCCTTGCCAAACAGTCAGGCCGGACTGTTTACTGATAGTGTAAACACCTACTTACTCCAATAAATTTATGGTATAGCTTATGTCATGATTGGATTTGATGTCAAATTCAAATTGTGACTTATTTGTTGTGTAATGGGTCCAAGATATATTGTGTCACGAAAAGTGGACCATTTTAACACCATGCTCAAATTTATCCAACTTTGGTTGTGACGTTAAAGGATGCCCCCTTCATGATGCACAGCCTCATCCTCCCATGTTTCTTTTAAAAAAGCTGAGATATTTTTAAACATAATTTAGCCAAAGTTTCCACTGGTTTAAAAACCAGTGGAAACTTTGGCTAAATTATGTTTGTGTACAAAAAATGTCTTGCAAATTAATTTGTCTAGCAAAAAATATTGTCAACCAACAGTTTATATCATCAAAAGACCAATTTGATATGAATTTGGCCAAAAGTTGGGATTAAAACCATGGCCATTCAGAGCGCTCCTTGTTCTGCCTTGACATCTTTATTTGATGTGCATTGGACTGTTCCAGTAGAAATCCATACACCCCCAATGGGAGCAGGGTTTTCTTTAAGCATTTTGCTGATGGGGTATTTTCAAATTTTTGGACCCTATCAATTGTGACTTTTTCCTCTGAAGGGATCCAAAACATTGCCCAAGGGGTACTTTATAATATTATTTTTGAAGACATTTTTAACAATGTGTGTGTTTTTGAGAGGTGACGGATCTAGAGCAGTCAGAAGGGGGGAGGGGGCTATTTTAGAAGAAAATAATAAAATGTGACATGATCAAGGGAAATGAGTCGGATGTCGCTAATATTGATTTTGAGCTATTGGCAAAGAAAGTGTTAAAATTCTTTTGTTTTATATTGTTTTCAGCGATTTATAAATTGATGTAACTTTGCAAAGAAAGGTCGTATCAACATGGGGTTTTCAGTTTCTGAAAGCTTTAAATGTCTTCTTTAGAACCGTATGTAAAACTCATTTTAGACCAGGGTCGACATGCGACTCATTCCCCTTGGTCATGTCACAAATGTAAAAAATGCCCCCTGAGAAGTAAGAAACTTTTTTTGCAAAATGAAGACCTAATTGAAGCAATATGGTGGACCATTTTAGCACTATTAATGTGTAAAGTTTTAACTTAAAAAAAGTCGAAAATTTGTGAAATGAGCAACCTAGGCGAAATGTCAACCGTGCTAGCATGGTCAACCATGGTCAACCATGGTCAAAACATGGTTGACCATGGTTAACTATGGTCAGCGATGATCAGCCATGGTGGCTTGACCATGGTCAACCATGGTTGCCATGGTCACCATGGTATACCATGGTCGACCATGCTTTAGCATGGCCGAGCATGGTCAGCCATGGTCTTCACCTCACTTGACCATGGTTGACCATGGTCACTTTTAAGTATACCATGGTCAACCATGCTTTATCATGGGTGAGCATGGTCAGCCATGTTCATCACCTCACTTGACCATGGTTGACCATGGTCACTTCAAGTATACCATGGTCAATCATGCTTTAGCATGGGTGAGCATGGTCAGCCATGGTCATCACCTCACCTGACCATGGTCACTTCAAGTATACCATGGTCAACCATGCTTTAGCATGTGTGAGCATGGTCAGCCATGGTCATCACCTCACCTGACCATGGTTGACCATGGCTACTTCAAGTATACCATGGTCAACCATGCTTTAGCATGGCTGAGCATGGTCAGCCATGGTCATCACCTCACCTGACCATGGTTGACCATGGTCACTTTTAAGTATACCATGGTCGACCATGCTTTAGCATGGCTGAGCATTGTCAGCCATGGTCATCACCTCACCTGACCATGGTTGACTCTGGGTAGTGAATGAGAAAAAGCGCCTCTGTTGTTATTAATCGTATTTAATGCATATTTACAACATTGTGACTACATATTTGACACCATAAAATATAAAAACTAGTAATTTGATAAGTTAAAATAAGATTTTTAACGGAATAAATCTAAATAATATGATTATGCAGTTTATTCCGTTAAATATTTACCCTATAATTTTTGACCATGGTTGACCATGGTCACTTTAGATAGACCATGGTTGGCCAGTGTCTCTGGCCGTGGTGCCAGTTTTAAAAAATGGTTGACCATGGTTGACCATGGTCAAAAACATGGTTGACCATGGTCAAAAACATGGTTGACCATGGTCAAAAACATGGTTGGTTGACCATGGTCAAAAACATGGTTGACCATGGTCAAAAACATGGTTGACCATGGTCAAAAACATGGTTGACCATGGTCAAAACCCTGGTTGTTGAACTATGGTTGACAATGGTTCAACCATGGTCAAACATGCTAAGTTTTAACCATGGTTGACCATGGTCACTTTAGATAGACCATGGTCAAAAGGTTAACCATGGTTGACCATGGTCTCTGGCCGTGGTGCCATTTTTCAAAGCATGGTTGACCATGGTTTGACCATGGTCAAAACCCATGGTTGAACCATGGTTGACCATGGTTAACCATAGTTCAACCATGCCTTTTTCGCATAGGAGTCCATGGAGCCTTTCATGGACGGCAAGTTTTCCCTATTACGGTAGGCCTATAAATTGTGTTAAACATAAATTGGCAAATTTCGAAAGCTGAAGTGAAAGTGGCCATTTGTTTATCAACTACGTAGGGGGGGGTGTTCCTCCCTCAGAACTTCGAAAATTTTGCAAAATGAAGACCTAATTGAAGCGATTTGGTGGACCATTTTGGCACTATTACTGTGTAAAATTTAAGATTGAACAGTTGAAAAAGCTGAAAATTTGTGAAATAACGGTCCATGAATCTTTTCGTTGTCATGTTGTCATTATTGTAGGCCTATAAATTGTGTTAAACATAGGGCATAAATTGGCAAATATCGAAAGCAGAAGCGAAAATGGTCACTTGTTTATCCACCACGCATGGGTGTGTCTGAGGGGGGTGTTACCCCATGAGAGGGAAAATTTTGCAAAATTAAAGTCCAATTGAAGCCATTTGGTGCATCATTTAAACAGAAAAAAGGACCTGAACTCAATTTGCAAAATTTCAAACTGACATAATATCTTGAGACTCACAATCACTAAAACATGCATGGATCGATGCTGACAAAATGTGATGGGCCCTGTATATCGGGAGTAGGTCCTAAATGCCAAAAGCGGAGAATAAATGCACAATATTGGGTGTTTCGCTATTCAAATCTTGCAATATTTGAACACGTACATTTTCAATATTTTGTACGCATTGGACTTTGGGACTTTGGATTTGAAGGGGTCCGCAAAGTGCCTGAACGCGTAAATATGTGTGTTTTGTGTGTTAAAGTAAACCCTGAATGGGAGATATGTCCTTAATATCCTACACAGGGAGTGTGAATTTCAAATAGAGTCACCATTCAGGTAACGTCATTTGACATTCACACTCCCTGTGTGGAAGATTAAGGTTATGTCTTCTATAGGGGGTATAAGGATTTCAACTAGAATTGCCCATTTTGGAGCAGACAACCTTGAATGGGTGACTCCATTTGAAATTCACACTCCCTGTGTGGAAGATTAAGGCCATGTCTTCCCTAGGGGGGGGGGTGTATGGATTTCAACTGGAACAGTCCATTAGATAACTATTAAGTCAAATGCGAACTGGTACTTTTTCCTAGTGTAAACGGTGTCTTACATTGACCATAAATATTTGTACCCGACAATAATATACATTTCAGAAATATTTGCATAGTATAGGCTAGTCTGTGCTACATACCGTGTACCTATATTATCCATAGGGAGATAAACTACTGGGAACCACACACTCTTGGAACCATAAAGAGTGCTGCTCGCTCCGCTCGCTATTCGTGAGTAGTCTTTGACAAAGACTAAGTATGGGCCTACTAACCTTAACCACAGTTGATTGATCCTGTTTAACGGAATCCATATTGAGTGGTGCAGCCTTGCCACTGGATTTCCTGCTTACTATTGGCTCAAGGTGCCTTTCACTCCTATATTTAATTACAAAACAAAACAAAACAGGCCATTACATTACATTAACCAACACTTATAAAGCACATTTACCGCTGGATTTAAAGTGCAATAAAAATAAAAACAAAGAAGTAAAAAGAAGAGAAACTAAACATAGGAGATCTGAAACAGATGAGTTTTGAGAGCAGATTTGATGGTTTCAACTGTTGGAGAATTACGGATGTGATTTGGGAGATTATTCCAAGCTCTAGGGCCAGCCACTGAGAAGACCCTGTCTCCAGCACATTTATGTGTCTTAAGGACCTCAAGTTGTGACAAGAACGGGTTTAAAGCCACATTGTAACATTTCCAAAAGAAATAGAATTGTGTTTCTTTCCACAGAAAGTTAGTTTTCACTGTGAGATACATGAAAGTCCCCTGGGTTAAATCCCCATTAATTTTGATATGAACAGACTGGGCAATATAAAGAAAATAGCTACTTTTATACTAGCGCATCCAAACATGACTGATGTCGGTTCTTTTGATGTACCTATACTTCCCGCACACCATGTACGTACAGTGTTCTGAACATCGCGTATGCATTCGACTAATATTTCAATCATTATAATTAAACCTTGTTCAGACGCTTTATTCAAAATCTCAGATTTTGTCAAAACTACAGCACCTACAGTCTTGATTTTGATAGGGTATGTTAGTCTGCTAAGTAACCAGACCTACCTTAATTAAATCGGCTGTATTCCATAGTGGCGTATAGTGATTTTTGGTCATTTTTTGAAAATTGGCACATATGTTTTTAATGATGTTCTCTTTCATTTTTCTAAGTCTCATCAGTCATAATTAGCTAATTAATTAGTAATTAATTAATTAATTAAATGTATGATAGTTACAAAGTGACATTTTTGTATTCCATAGTGGCGTGTCGACCATACGCCACTTTTTATACACATTTTATAATTATGAAATATCGGCAAAATGAAAAACATCGTATGTCATAGTGGCGTCGCAGTGTCGGACCTATACGCCACTATGGAATACTTAACGACGAAAAGTAACGCCATAGGGATTACACAGCGACCGAGGTGGCGTGCACGGTTAACGTAAGGTTAGGGTATTGCGCTTTTGTTCGCTTTTCCATAGTGACGTATAGTTTTATTGTCAGTTTGCCAGCAATAGTATGTATTTATTTCTTTTGAAAAATATATAACAATAAAATCTATTTAGTTTACTACAGAAATTTCACATCATTTACAAAATATAATGAATGTCTGATTTACACAACTCGATTTTAAATTGGCATTTCTTCAAACCCGATTTTCTCGAAAAGTTGTTTATTCATGGCGCCCACTATACGCCACTATGGAATACGGACGACTTAATTATACTGCCGACCCTGAATGCTTCTTTAAATTTTATCTATTATGGATAATAAATGCTCTAAATATGGAACAAAGTAGTTGAAAAGTTTTATTTGAAGTTTAAAAGAAGTAAAAAACATGCATTTTATGCACTATATCACAGTCTTCTAGTTTTTTATCCATGCTTACTGCTGTCCCATTCAAAGTTCAGGAAGACATGTGGGAGCACGTGTGGCCGAGTGGATAAGGCGCCCGACTCATAATACATAGGTTGTGAGTTCGAGCCCCGCTCGTGCCAACGTGTTGTGTCCTTGGGCAAGGCACTTTATCCTCATTGCCTACTTGGGGGATGTGGTTGGGTTGGATTGGATGTTTGTATAGTTGTTTGTTTCAATGTTGCAATATTGGCGCTGATTAAGCTGCTGCCTGCAAATTGCATTGTGTCTGTTTAGGTGTGTTTAATGTACAATTCTAGCAATTTGACCTGCGGGCCACGATTAGAGTTTGAAATAAAACCTTCCTTTTTTAGACCACCCACAGCGTGGAGGTCACATTTCCAGACTTTCTGTCTACAAGCAGTAATGGATGCCACCAGTACTGGCATCAATGAATTTCTTAATAAATTAATAAATTTGGTATTATAGGCTGGTAACAAAGGCAAGTATACGAAAACAATCTCTTGAATATGATGCCTTTAAGGTTAGCAACTATTTTAAACTGTTGTGATTTGGTAGATCAGAGCATCTTGCAAATGGTAGTAAGCTTTGGCAAAAATTGCATTGATCATTTAATACCGAGCATGTAGAATAATTCAATTATCACAGATATACTTTTGTAGGTCCTGTGGTTTTTGAGTTATGCTGTAATTGAGGCTGAAACACTTTTGTAAAACGTACATAACTCATTAACAATAATAAATCAAGCACGTTTTCAAAATATATGATTTGTAAAATGAACTTTTGCAAAAAAACAAAGTGTTATTTTTCAATAATATATTGATTTAAATAATGAAAATCAATTTTTTTTTTGGCTGCTTCGACCAACAATACATTGTGTGCCCTTAATCACCTTGTTCTTGACTGAGTAGACCCAGCAGAGCTTGTCCTACTACCACTACCATCTCTTTCCACTGTATACTTTGACTTAGAACTCTTTCTCCTCTTGGTTGATGTACTTCTACCACTTAAAACATCTTCCTCTCGTTCTTCCGGTATCGTCTCACCAAGCAGCTTGGATATCTCTAGCAATGCTGGTGTAAGAGAGTTGCTCCTGTGTGTCGTGGGTGGTAGTGGTAAGGCAGGGTTCAAGCTCGGGTAGTTGTATGGGGTATAATCAAGCTCTTGTTGTGGTTCTTGAGTGGTTTGAAGCATGCCACCCTGTTTGATAGAGCAAAATTGGGAAAAAAGTGTAATTAGTTCTTATCAGCTGTGCAATTATAAAATTATTAAATGCTCCCCATCTATTAAATGCCCCAATCTTTTTTCAAAGAAAAAGTGACCCAAATGCAGAAAATTTCCATGCCATAGGCTAGCATGTATGCATCGAAATAAATCACATTCTTGATAAAAATGCACTTACAGATCTAATTTGGTAGTATTTTCCGATAATTTGTGGTTCCTGTATGGTCGCTGCCATGTTGAATTTCCAGAATTTGTATGTCGTGAATTCGGGAAGTCATACTTTGCAAGTTTTTTCCTTGAAAATTAACTTCTAATACACGCCCCCTTTTTCAAAAAAGTCTGCGAGCAACACATCTCTGTATACCTTAAGCCTTAGCTTGTCCATCGATCACAAGTTGGGTCGGTCGGTTGCGGAAAAGCATATTTTTAATCTTGTTTTTTCGGGTACCTAAAGTAAAATGTGAAGTTTCGATTAAAGTCCCACCCTCAATTTTAGGAAAATTCCAGAAATTGGATTTTATTTTTGGGATTTGGACTGTCCCTTGACCTAAAGCAAAATGCTAGAATCATTCATGGTTGACTTTGCAAAAAAAAAAAAAATGATATGATTTCAAAATGCCCTGGAAATCATTAGTAGACATTTTGAAATCATTAGTAGACTTCTGGCAACCTCAAAAATATTTTACGGTTATTCAAAATGTTTTAATAACATTTACATGTCGGGTATAAAGATCATGAATATGTTTTTAAAACGTTATTGTAAAATATTTTGTCAACAGTTAAATAACATTCTGTTAGAATGTTTTATGAATGTTATTAAAATGTTTTTATACCCTTTATATAACCTGTTTAAACTTTTTCTGTAAAACGTTGTGTGTTTGCTGGGGACTATGACATAAATACAAATTATAACTTTACATATTGAAGACACCATGAAAGATCCTAGCATTTAGGTCTAGGGATCGACACTCCAAATCCGAAAAATAAAACCTTTTTTCAAAAATAAAGTCTACGGTCTGGACTGTCGAGACGGTTGGTCGGATGAGGACAAGCAAACAACTTATTATTTTTGCCTGATGTACATAAGCACCCTCCCCAGGTTCAAACAAGAAATGCCATTAAAAAAATACACAATTTCCTTACCACATCAGAAATATGCAAGCTATCCATAACATTTGAGAAATCTTCATTCTTGTCAATCAGTCTGTTAAGCAAGCAAACAAACAAACAATGCATTATACTCTATACCCTATTTACTCTAGTCAACACGGGGAGGGGGTGACATTTTTAAAATAGGGGGCATGTTTATTAGAGGTCTTTTTTTACAATAGTAATTCCCGAAAAATAAGTGTAAGCTTAAAAATCATGCCGAAATGACGAACTATGAACTCAATGACTTCTAGTTCACTTCCGGGTTTGTGATGTCATTTTGGGCAATAACTGGTTGTGTGTGGAACATGGTAAGCTTACTTAAGTTATACAAGATAGAAGGGAAATTTCAGAATTTTCAGAAGATTTTGATTAAAAAAATAGTGGGTATTAAACATAACGTTTAAATATTTTTAAAAGTTGCTGCAAAACAGAGTAACATACTGTTACTAAGTGTTGATGTTTATGTAGTGGTTTTTTTGTGTGTAGTATTTTAGTACTGTCACCATTGGGCATTACAATCATGCAAAAAGTAGAAATTCAAGTGAGGGCATTGCTGTGGAGCAAATCACACATTATGGTTTTAACTTATTTTGTCAACAGAGGGCAGCATGACTGAGTTTTTAACAGTGACAAGCTACCTGCCTTGGTCGCTAACACTGACCTCTATGACATTCTGCAAATGGGCTAATCCATTTAAAATCCACACTCCCTGTATGGAAGATTGTGGAAATATCTCCCACAGGGGGAGTATGAATTTCAAATGGAATTAGTACATAATAACATGCAACATTATTTGAAACTCACCCTCCCTCTGTGGAAGATTCGGGTTGAATGTGGAAGACTCAGGTTGAATCTTTCCCAGAGGGTGTATGAAATTCAAATGGAGCTATGTTTATTCCATTTGAAATTCATACCCCTGTGGAAGATCTTTCCAACATATTCCACAGGGGTGGTAAGGATTTTAAATGGCCCAAATGTAACAATATCATCTCATTCCCATCGTTCTACTCCGGGGGCACTCCAACTTTGGAGGTGGCGCGTATGTAGGGCTGTTAAGACCCCTTTTTCAGCATCGCTGTCACCCAAAGACCCCATATTTTTTTTACTTAACACATGTTTTGTCACCCAAGACCCTTATTTTTTCATTTGATCTGTCACCCAAAGACCCTTACTTGTTCAATTTTAACAGCAACTTTCATTTATCAACTGATTTTGTCACTTATTTTGATAAAAAAAAGAAATTTGAAGCCATTTAGAACTAGAAATTCGATTTTCGAGGTTTCTGTTGCGCTGTTTCGCTCTCACCCAAAGATTCCATTTAAAAAAGGTCATGTTCTCACCCAATGACCCCATATTTTTTACATTTTGCTCTCACCGAATGCCAAAAATCATGCTCTCACCCAATGACCCCATATTTTTTACATTTTGCTCTCACCGAATGCCCTTAGTGCTAAACTGCCAGCCCTACACCTATATCCATTTCAAACTGAAGTGCCCCCCCCCCCCCCGGTTCTACTAGTTATCTATTATAACCATTATCTCTCTTGGTTTTCAGCATCCAGCCTAAAGTCTTGGTATAACCATTGAATGCCTCAAAAAAGTTAACCTAATATCAAGACAGGGATCATAGTGTCCGAATTAAGAAAATAAAAGGGGTTGTCCCACGGACAACCAGGTTGTAATTTCTGGTTGTCCACCAAAGTTTTTGGTTGTCCGTAAGCTGCCACAATCTGAAACAAGTACATGTGACCAATAAAGTGGAGTGAGTGTAGTCAATTTATGAACAATTACTCTTAAATATAAAACAATTCATCAGTTGTGTCAGGTTTGAGCAGACTAACATGCTGAAAAAGTGACTTTTGGCTGTAGATCTTTGGTTGTCCACCGGACAACTAGAGCATTATTTTCGGTTGTCTGGTGCATGTTTTGGTTGTCCCAGGCGAACAGACAACCAAAATTTCAAACACTGCAGATTACCAAATGAAGTTGTAGAATCCCACATTATGTGACCTGCTACCAGGAAATGAACGTAAAGTCACAAGTTGGTAGTTTTGAGACATCCTGGCTGCAGAGTTGATGTTCTTTGTTTGCCGTGCACATGTACAAGCCAGTAGTATATATTTTCCTGCAGAACTGACACCTTCTAGTACAGGTTTGACGATCACGTGACAATTCGAATCATCATATCGAAATATCACGTGCTCTGTAAAAATATCAATATCGATATCAATACTATTCGTCAATTCAGCCCCAAACCAAATCGCCCACATGCCAATTCGAAACCCTGTATATTGATGTACAAACAAAGTTGGCCAAATTTAACTATTTCGTGATTTTTCTCCATAACCGTTGTTTTATACCAAATCTGTATATTTAGATGAATTGATGTCTTGCATTCGGTCACAAACCAATTCGTTGTACTTTGTGCAATAACCCTCTATCTTTTAAACCAAATATCCTAAAGAGTTGTATTTGTCGAACTTTTCCTCTGGTCATAAAGAACAAAACAAGTCAGCGTTCGCATATCTGTACATAGCTGCAGTTTGTGGCCCTCACAACACAGGCTTCCGGTGAGCTGCCGGTCCTAGGAAATGGAATATTACTGATAAATATATAAAGATGGCAAAATCAGTAAACCAGTTTAAGTTACAAATAAAGAAAAGTCTAATAAAAAATTACATCTAATATTTAGGCATTATTTAATGACCTCACCCATCCCCCCCATCTCCACTCCAACTATCAATTTCTTGTGTGAACTGTGGAATATCTATATGAAATGTTATAAATATTTATATATTGGTTCTTTCTTTGCATGTTCTTCTCCTCTTTCTTTTTTCTTTTATTTGTTAACTTTGTGTAATTGTATGTTATAACTTAAGGCAGTGTAAGGGGGTGCTCGCTTCAGGCCTTTGGGCCTTTTGAGCATCTCCTCATTCAAATGTTGTGTCTTTTATATATATTTTGTATGTTGATTTGAATGAAAATAAAATGATGATGTATGATGATGATGATGTACATCATTTCCTACAGAGTCGTGAGATATGTCAAACTTTTCCCTTGGTCATAAGGAACAAAAAAAAAGTAAGTGGTCGCATATCTGTAGGATCATTGGTTAATAAGATATAGTCACTTTTTAACCAAATATCCTAGAGAGTCGTGCCATATGTCAAATATTTCCTCTGGTCATAGGGAACAGAAAAGTCAGTGGTCGCATATCTGTAGGATCATTGGTTAATGAGATATAGTCACTTTTTTAATTTTGTGCACTTAACCCTCTACCTTTTTAACCAAATATCCTCGAGTCGTGCCATATGTCGAACTTTTCCTCTGGTCATAAGGGAAAAAAAGGTCAGTGGTCGCATATCTGTAGGATCATCGGTTAATGAGATATAGTCACTTTTTTGTACGCTGTGCACTTAACCCTCTTTTTTTTACTTCTGGATATCGTTTGGAGTCAAATGATTTTTCATTTTAAAGCTTATGATATGTATTCTAAACACGAAATAAAACAAAATTGACCGCGAGCCGACTTTACAGCTGTTTCGTGATGGACGGTCACATATATTCATTAACATATTAAATCGTTTATCCCTTTTGGTCATTATCGAATTGGTTTGTGGCTGACTTAGCTTGGGGCCAAATGTATGAATTGGCATATGGCCAAGTCAACTGTGGACTAATTGGTTTGGCGAATCGACCTGCTTCCATGCTGATAGCAGGAAGTGGTGAAAAATTACGTACTTTTGCAAGGCAAAAAGCAACTTTTCTAGGCATTGTTGACATGGTGCCTTCGCCCAAGAAATTTCCTACTATAAAGACCTAACTTTTGAGATGGTTTGTATGTTTGAAGGTGCAAAATTAACAATAAGCTTAAAATAATTTACCGCCGGGTTTAGCAAGTCATCATCAACGACTTTGACAGATGACGTCAGACACAATCTCTGTCTTGATAATATCGACATGGACTATATAGAGCACATAGTGTGATGGACTGGAAACTTGACGCATCGATCTGAGGACAGCTTTCAAACATAAGTCTTGATAGTAATACGCTGTTTTACTTAGGACCCATTCCATGTCAACTCCAGGGATGTGCACCGCAGCACCTCTTCAATTTTTTTCTTTTTCTGTGTGGTGGTAGATATTGATGAGAAAGTAAAATTCCGAAAATTTGAGCTTCATACTCCATTTTGTTTTCCCTTGGTATCTATTTTTAATTTAGATGGGTCAGCGTAAAAAATGTGTCGCAGCGCGAAAGACGACGTTTGGGGGTCCATAAAGGTATAAGGGGAACCATTTACAACTTTAAAAAGTATGTATTCTGGGGTACTTATTTGTGTAGAATTCAAATCTGGCATCAGAAAACTTGTAACTCCTTTACTTTAAAAGATATAGGGCCCTCAAAATGCAACTTAGTCCATCCAGGACCAACTTTGGGGGTCAAAACTCCAAAAGTAAAAATAATTTTAGTGTCCATTTTTTTGCCAGTCAGAGCCCTTTGGTAGGACATTACTCTTATCCAATATTGAGCCTATTAGAATATTTTTAGCTGAGATATTACCCATGCAAAACCCCAATTGTACATTTTTTGTACATTTTGACCCCCCTGAAAACCAATGTCAGACATTTTGCCCCACCATCAACTTCAGGTATGTTGAAGATATGTCCTCAACATTTCTGGACAACTCGATGGCTTCAACACATTTTTGCATTCTGAGAGTTGTACACATTTTGATTTCGCATGTATAATGACTTTGTACAACTCTATGGACAAACTTCTGATGTGCTTCAAAGCAAGTACCCCAGGATACATAAAAGTTGATGGTTCCTTTATCATTCATTTGTTTTCCATAGACAATTGTTTTGCTATGGGTAATATCATTTTTAATAGATTTGGTTAAATTGATGTACTAAAAAAATGAAATGTACCCCAAGCTCAAGGGCCCTATCTTTTAAAGAACAAATCAATACATACTTTTCAAAGTTGTAAATGGTTCCCTTTATAAAACATCTGGATTTTACTTTCTCATCAGATATCTACCACCACACAGACAAAAAAAATGTGCACATCCCTGAGTTGATATGAAATGGGCCTTAGCTATATCTGGTGGCAGCAGCATTTTCTGTCCATCTGTCTGTATGTCTGCCCGTCATTCTGAGGTTGTGAGTGCAATTTCTTGGAACTGGTAAGGCGAATAGTTATGTGATTTGGTAAAGTGGTGGCAATTAGCGGTTAATTCCATTAATTCATCGTCACAAAAACAGCTAATTTGGTAGCTCATTTGTATAAATATGCATAAATTTATTTTTAGTTTTAACTTCTTTTTTTTAAAATTGAATTAAAAAAAAAAATTTCCCCAAGCCCTTATTGAAATCGCCCTAATTAAATTGATGCATGTCATCATGTCAAGGTGGAAGTATTACAGCCAATGCTCTGCATTGAGAAGTGCGCTACCCGAAAACTGCAAAATTCTAGTTTACTCTTTACTGCTCCCTATTAATAAAAGGCAGGACCTTCTAGTAATAAACCAATCAGATATAGCCTTTTACTTTGGGAAGACAGTATTGACCCACCTTTGAGTCGATGCTTGATGTGTGAGTGACATCTCGTACATTTTTCTCAATCTTTTCTTCTCTTTGGCTCTTTCCCTAGCTCTCATTTGAAAGTCTTCCTTAATAGCTACAACTTCTGGGTCTTCCTTGGGAGGGTCTAAGTCCATATGCAGTGCCAACATTTCAGGAAATTCAACCTGTAAAATTAAAATTTATAATCAATTTTCTAATTATCATTCATAACCTTGTGAATATATGTGACCTGCCCCCAAGAAATGAGCATAAAGTCAAGTTTCAAGACTTTCCAATTGCTGAGTTGCAGCTGTCCTTTGTTTGAATACACCTGTATAGTCAGTGGTATGTCCTTTGTGAATGGGGACAGAATTGAATATGTGACCATCCAGCACAACTGAGCCCTGAAGTCGCCAATCATCATTTTTGAGATATTCAACCAAAATATTCTGCTTGAAATTAGCTTTAAAATGATGTTTATCATGTCTATAGTACTTGACATTTAAGACTAGGGGTCTGTTACCGTCAAGCAACATTTTAATAATGTGGACAAACTCAAAAAAATAGAAATCCTTGATTCTTTTAGCATGGAAAGGGTTTAGGGGGGGCATTTTAAAAATGACATTTAAAAAGTTGCATTTGGCCTGTTGGCATGGTAACGGACAAAACAAATATTAGTCGAAAATTACCAAAATTTACAATTTTCATTTTTGAAAAATGGCAAAGTTTGGTCGAATGCCACAAATATATAAGATGTGATATCATTTTTTAATTTTTTTCTTCAGATAGGGGCATGCTTTGGTAGTCCTTGCAAATGAAGAAAGAGCTTGTCACTCTTTTAAAAGATCCTTTAATTTTAAGTAGAAAAAACACATTTTTGGGCAAAAATTGAAAATGTCATTTTACCCCAACATTGAAGGGGTGTAACTGTAAAGAAGAAGTTGATATTTTGCAATTGTATGGTGGCATAGCTAGAGTGAACCCTTGCTGACAGATATATAGTTTCAAAAAATTGGGGTCTCAACTTCTAAAGAAGTTCTGGCTTTTTAAAAGTACCAAGTTTTTGAAAAAATTTGTATTTTTTAAGGGGAATTTATGGAAAAAAAGACAAGTTTCGCTTAAAAGGATTGTGTTTAAATAACCGTAATGAAATAATTATTGAATATATTTCTATTGATGAAAAGATTAAGTGACTTCTTAAATTTGAGTCTCAGTTTTAAATGGTACAAACAAGCTATATTATACATACAGGCCTTTTAAGCATGTTAAGCAGATTAGACAGATCGCAGCGCTATTCAAATACAGATAGAGGGCAGCGCTTGGATGACAGGTTGCTTTTAGCATCAGACAGCTAGCTACCCAGTACAAACAACAGAGTTCACCAACTTTACGAGAACACCAATCAGGGGCTGTGCAATAATGATAAGCCCTGTAGGAAGGGTAAATATGGGGGGTGTCCAAGAATTTTTGGCAACCCCCAAAAAGGGAGGAGAAATTTTTGGCAGGTCAAATGAACCTATACCATGGTTCCTAGCCGTCGCAGAGGAGCTCATAGGGTAGTGTCAATAATTATACCGGTAAACGACATCTGATTTGCCCAGGTTTTTGTAAGTTTGCCACTGCTTTTAGCATCAGACAGCTATATAGATACCCGGTACAAACAACAGAGTTCACCAACTCTACGAGAACACCAATCAGGGGCTAGATTATTTAGAGTACAAGATGACAAACTTAGCAGTGTCAGCATCAAAACTCTCACAGACATCTGTCAGGCACTGTTCATGATCTCATTAGAAAATCCCACACATGAGCGACTCCGTTTATAATTCTAACAACAATCTACACAAAGTAAAGACTTGAGCATCACTTTATGATGGGTTGGCAATGGCTTCACCATGTCCACATTTAACTTTTTTTAAAAATGTGACATTGCATTTTAACTAGAGCGATAACCGCACCATAGCTGAACCATGTGGCTTCGGCAGTATATTGTGGTAGGCCTATATACCACTGTCATCATTGCATTTAAATTTCAGCTCAATTGAAGCATTTTGAAAACTTGACATTTGACCCCTTTATTGCCCCCTTAATGACCTTAAATGAATTTCAAAATATTTTAAACATGTTTAGAATGTCATAAGGATCATTATGTTTAAATTTCAGCTCAATCGAGCATTTTGGAAAACTTGACCTTTGACCCCTTTATGGCCCCTTTATGACCTTAAATGAATCTTAAAATGTTTTTAAAATGTTTAGAATGTCATAAGGATCATTGCATATAAATTTCAGCTCAATTGGAGCATTTTGAAAAACTTGACCTTTGACCCCTTTATGACCCCTTAATGACCTTAAATGAATTTTAAAATATTTTTAAATGTTTACAATGTCATAAGGATCATTGCATTTAAATTTGAGCTCAATCGTAGCATTTTCGGTTAAAATGACCTTTTTGACCCCTGTGACCCCAGGATGACCTCTGACGTTTGGAAATATTTTTATTATATTCTTTATGTTTTCCTCTTTCATATGACACCACTCATGGGGTCATACCTTCGTGGCATTTAGAGATATGTCCATTTCAGACCAAATGGTTAGTCAGTAAGCTAGTAAGTAAGCTAGTAAGTAAGCTAGTAACATACACTCATATAGGCTGATACCATTTCATGGTTCAGCAAAAACAATAATTCAAGTGCATTGTCCAGTCCCTCATGTTTTTATAAACATTTTTCTATTGTTTTGTACAATGTTTGATCTTTCTTACATTTGAGATTTGTTTTCAGTATCATGCAGTCTTAGAACTAGATTTATAGATAACATTGTATAAAACAAAGAAAAATGTTACTTGGTATGTCAGTTGCTGTTGTTGCTATAAACCCCAGATAAGGTAGAAACAACTGGTAAAAAGGACTTTAATATTATAAATCCACGAAATTATCACATTCTCATTATGTTTAAACCATATTTAGATTATTGGTGAGGTATTTCAGATAAAGTCAATCAATGAGTCCAGTAGTGAATCTAGGCCTAAATAAGAAGTAGAAATGATTATTATACATGGAAAACCCCTAGCCTACTCCAGAGTAGTGACCAACTGAAATATAATGTGTTTTATTTGGTTTCAATAGTTATAATCGATTTATCCATTGTTTAGGAAGAGTAGAGATTGTAAAAGACAGATAACCACCACCAAGAAATTAATGCCCATGGTAACCATTTTGCGCCCAATTTTGCACATTTTCATGCATTAAATCATATGGCTGGGGAGGGGTCACTGGCAGTTTACTAAGTGAAAATTACTTAAATAAATGATAACCAATGGTTATGATGGGTCAATGAACTATTCTGGGTATGTTATTTGCAAATCACAAGCCAATAAAGGATTTTTTATACTGTGAAAGTGCTATGTAATTAGCTCATTTTATCGAAAATAGCGAACTTTCTTCAAAGTAAAACTTCGTTATGGGGTAAAGACCCCAATTTTTTTATTGGTTGGTTGATCATCCCCATTCATAGTCATTCTCATCCAACCCCTGACTTTAATCAGTAAACTTCTTCTTGAGAGTTATTGAATTTCAAAGTTATACCACTTTTACTAATTATAAAAATTGCAAAAAAGAGGGATTTTGCATTGCATATTACACAATATTCTAGGTGGGTGAGAAAACTGGCAATACTATTTTTTTTTTTTTTTTTACATAGGTATTTATCAGCAGCAATTTAAATTGTTCCATACTTCTAGCAATTTCATTAGTGCTAGCTAGAAAAGTCTTTTTCAAAACTGTAAAATTGAAAAATGAACTTTCCTGTGGCAATCTTCAAAGAACCGTTACCATGGCAACAAGGGATTTTCGAATTTTTGATCAAGTTACAAAATCATTAGACCCAAATACCTTTCCTATCACAAGATTTAGGCAAATTCCATGAACCTTTATTTTTGGCTTTGTCCGCACATTGCTGAATTGATCCAGACCCCCAGTCTTAAGTAGTGAAAAATCAATAAAACAGTCAATTAATCCTTTGTTTCCTATTGTTTATTGTTAAGGCCAGAGTAATGGAAGACACATTCGTCCACGACCGAATTTGAGATTTTTTGATATTTATCAACACTAAGATGTATTCTTTCACTTGAAACTGATAAAATACAACTTGCTAATATTTATTCATATTTTTGCTTGATTTATTTCACTCTTTTCAACTCTAAAAAGTCACATGGCTCAAGACAGCTTAGTAAATTGGCGGAAATAATGAGTCAGAAATGCGCGAATGCTAAATATTGTGATTACGGGTGCGATTCGTCACGTGACGCCAAGCGCAACTCTCGCGCAGATGTCCAATGCAGTCAAGCCGCATTCGGTATGTTGTTGTTAACGCCAGCAAATGTGGTGTAAACAAAACAAAAATTTGCAGTCAAAATGCCACTTGGATTTTTTAATTATTTTGAATTTTGGCGCACTGAAAGCAGACATTATAGATTCATTGGTGCCAAAAGATGCACATTTAGACCATGCACCAGATACAGCTTTTACAAGTGTGAAAGTCTTACCGTTTTAAAATTTAAGGGCGTTTTGTGCATAATTTTGACATTTTTTTACTAAAACATCGATTTCTCAGAGTTCACTTTTGACAATATTGCACGATTTTTGTGACAAGATAACTCAAAAAATATGCAAGCAAATGGTAAACTTTTTGCACTATCCTTTAGAGTACATCAAAGTCTAGGGAAGGTTTTTTCATTTTTTCAAAATATTTGTTTTAAACAAAAATATACACCATTATGTGCAAGTTTTAGCTTAATAGAATGACAAAATGGCTTTTTTCACATGTTTTTTTTAATATTTCAAAAAAAGAGACGAATTTCAAAAAAATAAAAAAACCTTCCCTAAGTTCATGTCTCTTCTTCATGAAAAGCTAACTGAATTTTTTTTACTCCGAACAGATTTTTTCTAAGTTGTCACAAAAAAAATGGGGTAAAAAAGTGAATTTTTGTGATTTTTTCAAAGACTTGAGATTTTTGAACAAATCTGACGTCACCATGGGATTCCTTGACTCACTCCTTTCCAAAACTGTATAGTTTTATATACTTTGGACATACAATTCAGAAATAATGAAGCTCGAAAAGGTCCATGTTCTCTCCCATTACTCTGCCCTTAAGTTCAATGGAGCATATCTCAATAGTGGCACTGGCGACATCCGGGCTCAGTTGTGGAGGATGGTCACATATAGAGTATATCATATGTCCCCATTCACAAAGGACATACCACTGACTACACAGCTGTCTAAAGAACAGCAACTCAACAGTTGAAAGGTCTTGAAACTCCCAACTTGCGACTTTACACTCATTTCAGGTCACATAATATTATGTGATGCGATCAAGCAAAATGAGCTGGATGTTGGGAATATTGATTTTGAGATATAGCAACTTTCGGCGAACATATCGACACACACAAGTGTAATGATGACTTCTACCGTGTTTGTGTATCATATAGCCTCATAAAGACTTACAATGCATGTAACGGCAATTTAGTCTCTTTCATATATTCATACACCAATGCAGGGGGATGCAAGCATTTTGAAATGAGTTTAAAAACATTTTTTTGGTCAATGATCAAAACCATATTATTTTTTGAAAAGCTGCACATGCACCCCCGTACAAAATAAAACCAAGTACCCCCCCCAAGAATCAAGCTGATAATAGGTCTCCCTTCGGACAACCAAAAGCAACAAAATATATGTATTGAGCAGTCGTAATAGGGCATTTAAATAAAGGCACTTAATTTAATGCCCACATGACCAAATGGGTGCTGTCATGTGCTTCTAGAAAGGAAGTCTGGAAAAGTGACCTCTGGCACAGCGGATGGTCTTCCTGTGTATTTCAATTGGAACCGCAGCATGGATGTCAAGATTTTTAGCAAATGTGTCGTTTTTTGCAACTTTGTGTAGTATTATTGTAAGAGTTTCCATCGATAAGTTTTTCCCGTCTGTAAAATCTGCCAAAATTTAGTTCTTGAAAAATTACTAAAAAAGCAGAATCTTCCAATTTGTAATGAATTACTTTAGTAATTTTGATGATATTTGTCTGAACAGTTCCTTTCTTTTAGCATTGTAGCACATCTACTGATCCACTTGGTGGTCTTGGTATGGCGGCTCCCCTTGATCACGTGGGCAATTACTAAAAAAGTGCCTTTATTTAAATGCCCTATGACTGTTGAGGGGTTGTGCAAGAAAGCCCTATCTGCAATAGCTGCCCCATAGACATTTGACAATTTCTGCATTCGACACATGGCAGCTATTGCAGATGGGCCTTCTTGCCAGTGAGTCTTACCCTGGGATATTTTTGTTCCATCTCGGCTACTTTGGGGTGAACAGGTTTCCTGTAGAACTTCTGCCTCTGTGGAAATCAAATTGTACAAATCAAGAGTAAAAATACAGTATGGACAAATCAAATTTCATGTATTTCTACACCTCAGTATCAGGTTAGCTGGGTCCTCGTCGGATCCATCCCACATGAAATATGAAATGATGCGGCCTTGATAGGGATTTTAAATTGCATTGCATCACCAATGTTACATGTAGACAAAAGAATGATGAAAGTTTACAACACCATATAGCATTGATTTTAAGTGGCTTTAATCCACCCAATTGGGCAGTCACAACACCAGTTTGTTGCGGAGGGGACCCAGTAATGGCCGAATTAATTCTGACCATCACTTGGCTTGTTGAATTCATCTGGTCCATGGAGGCCAAAGGTGGCAAATTAGAAAATGAGATAAATGCAAAAATATGGAGTAAAATAGACGTAACTTCATAATAACTTTAGAACCAAGTATGCTAGACCTTTGTTATTTTCAGTATGTGAAAGCCTAATGTTTGTATAAGATAATAATTATAGTAACTCCATTTTTAGAAATGCTTCCCTTGGCCTCCATGGACCAGATCGTATTCAATGAATAACAAAGCTGACACTGATTTTTGCCACAGGAGTTTTTTCTGGTCAGTCTGGTCCCAAAGTGTTTGCAATAAAAGTCAGAAATTACAGATACTATTAGTTACCCCTGTTTGTTCATGAACTACAGGAAAATATCTAGCATGCTTCGGCTTCATGGAATACGGCACCAGACCGTATGTATTTTCCCATATTTTGTGAGAACAAACAGGGGGTAACAATTTTATTATTCAGTGAATATGAATTTTATTATCTCTCGACTTGTTCGTAAACTTTGTTGAAGGAATTTAGTTTGATAATCTTACTGAAAAGTAGGCCAGTTTCTTCCTTGCTTTTAACAGCGCAGCCATGCCATGTGTGAAGTATGCGCGCGAGGCTTAGGATATTGGGGCGAGTCATGTTATGCAGATGCGCGAGTATTAGGACTACGCAGGTAAAACAGAAAATATTACCTGCCTTTATATGAATGAGGACTTCACAGGTAATACAGATTTTTATCCAAAAATTCGTGAAATTAGGGGTATTTACAGATAAAGAAACGTGATTCGAGAAACACAAAACAAGGGGTAATTTTTTCATACCACTTTTTTGCGAAATGGAAAAAAGGTGCTCTTCATTTACGTATCACACGTACATGTATATAAATCATTGTAGTTTCATTATTCTGTTTGGTGCACATTACATCACATCAATATACGATGTATACAACCAAGGGTGCCATGTCGTTCGCATTTTAGCGAAAAAAGGGGCATTATTGAAGGGCAAAAAATTCGCGAAATCACTGAAAATAGGGGTGTTTTTTGCCGACCAGCATGAGTACCCGCGGATACACGGAGTTCCGTAACCAGGCTGTATGTGCACATTCTATATAAAAAATTACGAGCTGATCATACTATCATTGGTCTCTAGCTAGTTTCAACTTCCGGTAAGCACATGCAGATGTCAAATTTGGTCATATAGAACTATCGCATACCTGTCAACATTGTAAAAATAAAATCTGAACAGGGTGCGCACGAAGCACGCACTCACCCGTAACGCCGCATACTTGCCAACATTTGGAACTAAGGTCGTGTCTAATTAGAGTGAAGCGAGAAGCAAAACAAAACTTTGGAAAAAGTTATTGACCCTAAATTACTTGTTATTCAAGGTTGGAAAAAAAATTTGAAAAAAAAACCACTGGACCTATTCTGAAGTGCTAGGATCATTCACAGGTAATTCGAAAAAAATTTGAAAAAAAATACGAAAAATTACAGCTTGTTATCCTTAATATGTAAACCATTAACTAGTGTTTACCTCTTCATGTATCACATATTATAGATGCATTGGTTTTCCATGCATTTATAATAATGTGCTACATGAAGAGGTAAATATTGACTATTCTTAAACACTTGAGAACATACCTGCAATCTTATTGGTTCTTACCCGTGTGATATGACACGATATCACACGGGTCAGCGTGTGTGCATCAACGCGATACGCATATGCGCTATTTGAACCAATCGGCGCATAACAACAACGGGACTGATCGATTTTAAGCCCTAGGTATAATTCCTTGCAAAATGTAGGATTTAATTTGAATAAAATTTTTAATACTTATGATTTCTTTATTTGAATTAAAGTGTTTAAGAATGAGAATAAAGATATTGTTTTAGCTGATGTCGTGCATCTATCGTCTCATATAACACGGTCGACATCATTATTTTTGGCGTAAAACAACTCGGCTTCGCCTCGTTGTTTTACTTAAAATAATGATGTCGCCCAGTGTTATATGAGACGATAGATGCACGACAGCTGCTAAAAACAATACCTTTATTCTCTAAATGGTTTGCATATTAAGAATAACAAACTGTAATTTTTTCGTAATTTTTTTCCAATTTAAAAAAAAATTAACTGTGAATGATCCTTATGATCCTAGCACTTCAGAATATGTCCAGTGGTTCTCTAAAGTTGTCAAATTTTCTGATTTTTGTGAACTTTACCTAAAAAATCGGAACGAATCCGATTAAATCGGAACGGTTGGCAGGTCTGCTATCGGTGCCTGCGGTTAGGTACCGATGACTCTTAACATCACACCTTGTAGATGTAATAAATTTCATTTACCAGTAAATAAAATGCACTGTACAAATGTTCAGGGTATGATAGAAAGAGCACATTGGGGCACATGATAGCATTATAGGACCAAATTAGAAGTTATGTCTAAACAAGTAATCCCCTCTTTCCCCTTCCCTAACTCTCCCCTTCCAGGTGTCATACATACACTATTGTTCTGTCCTATAGATGCCCTGTGTCCATTGACAGAGTTTTGCTTGATACTCGATCTTCTTGGCTCCTTATCTTCTTCTATACTGAATAGTGAGTGTCCTCCATCTATCCTATCATAATGATGAAGGGAACCAACCGATGAGGCTTTATCTCCTGTAGATGATCAAGGGATAAAAAGAAAAAAGTAACCAAATTTAAAATAAAAAGGATAATTTTAAAACTCATTATTGCTCACCTGTCTTGATGCCCGACACAAAGCGCCTTAAAAATGCTCTTGAATACATTCCGAGAACAGCTACTCTACGTTCACCAGAAACGTTGCAAGGGGGATTACAATGTTCGTTTGGAGCATCTAAACCTCAGATAACTGTCCCAAAGGTGCAAATATAAGTCCATTACGCTTGTGGCTAAATGTCTCCTAAATTTTGACTGTTGCAATGCTTTGCCTGCAGTGCTTTAAATACAATATGTCCGAACATTAGGCATACTGATAACCATATTTTTCACTGTCTCAAAGGCCAAAACTCATTATCTCTGTATCCAATGCTTCCCTAAAACTGGTCCAAACTTCCCATACATTAGAGATACTTTTTGTACAAAAAAGTCATTGAACATGAGAGAGAGGGTGTTTAAATTATTCAGAAATACTTTCAAAATGTAGCTATCTTTGTAAATTTTATTGTGTATTTATTAGTACAGACATGCCAACTTTGAAATCCAGATTTCCGTACTCAGACGACCAAAAACTATATTTTGCACCCCAAAACCGTATTTTTATAAAATTGTACCTTTTCTACAAATCACATGTTGTGCATCTTGCACAGTGAATGTCTTTCCTATTCCTCACAATAAAACTCCATTTCACACCATATTTGTCCTTAAAACATCGTTTTCTTCCAGGTTTCTTCCCATCTTTGGATGCCATATTTACTTTTACTATATTTTTGGTGACACACGAACCACAACAAACACCGCAGCCGTTTGAGGCATGACTTATTATCATTTTGGTCAAGATTATCGAATACCATGGTTTTCGGGAGTTGACCGTACCACTGTATTTTTCATGTTTTTGTTTTACTGTACAAAATACAGTGAAACGTACTGTACTATAGTTGGCATGTCTGTAATAGTACAATGACCAATTTGCAAGGGTGGGTGTCCACTCATCTTTCAGAGTATTTGCCACTTTGGCTGGGCCTTGGCAGCCTTTGTTATTGCTTGTTGGTCCAATTTTGCAGTTCTGGGCAATCCTGGCAACACCACTCTCTTGCACCAATAGCGGTCGCTATACGCTGGCGAAGTTACGTAATAATGTGATTAACAACCATAGCAATAGGTGAAAACAATTTTTGATTATATCGCACTGCACTGATACGCTCACGCAGTACCTCTGCATTGAACCATATCATGCTGATCACTTGCACCTGTAAGATTAGTATCTATGAAAAGACCAGTATTGTATTCAATCTATGATTGCAGACATACACAGGTGATGACTGCATGTAACCTGCTTGTAGGGCAGCACGATATGTTCAAAATTGTTTTCACCTATTGCTATGGTAATTAATCCGATTAATTACGTAACTTCGCCAGCGTATGTGGATTCTCTCAATGCCTATCTAGGGATAACCATTAAATCTATAATAACACAGCACATCCCTTTAATTAGATTAATTAGATGGTTTTTGTTTTGGTCAATTTATTTTGTCAGAAACCTAATAATGGCCGCCTCCCAACCAACCAACAATTGTGTGTCTACAATTACTGGTATTTCATATACAATCTTGACCCATTCAACTTGATTGCACATATTAATATCTGGTGGTTGCAATGTGCTTGATTTACACTGGCTATTTATTAATGCCATAATGTACAATCTTTTTTGATTAATTTTTTTTATAAACCTAATTTTTGGCATATTTGTAATGTTTATACATGTCCCAACATGTATTAAAGCCATGTTGTAGCATTTCCATAAGCAGGGGTGTGAGAAGCCACAGACCAAAAGCAAGGAAAATTACTAAAAAAATGGAAAACGGTATAAAATCAGGGTAAAAATGCCAAATATGGGCTGAAATAAAAAGAAAACGCATAAATATTGGTAACAAAAAAATGAGGAAATCAGCTGAAAAGAGGAACTCTCACACCCCTGCATAAAAAATAAATTGTATTTTGTTTCCACAAGATGTCAATTTTCTCTTTCTCAGAAATATCCTTTATTAATTTTGAGCCGAGCCTTGATTTTTGCAGGGTATGTAAGTTTATTCAAGTACATTTTATTTACACAATCGTGTAAAAATCTGATTTTTGACAACTTCCTCAACAAATGTTACAAATTAACCAAATTTGATGTGCTTGTAGAAAAACAGAACAAAATTGTGAACTAGTGAACCTTCCACTTAATTTCATAAATCACCATGAAAACTACCGAAATAATATCTGAACTATTATCAATTTTATAAGTAACTAGATTTCGCGGTTCTCGGGTTGGGCGGTTCTCGTGATAGGCCGATCTCTAATTACCCAACACGCTTCTCAAATCACCCAAAAAAATATGATTTTACACCTCACCCCCTTCAAATTTGTTCAAAATTGATATACAGGGTGATTTTGGCTGGCAAAAGCTCAAATTTCAAATTTTAGTTTAATCGGACGTCACGGTTTTTGAGCTATAACCGCCCTTTTTTTGCGATTTGGCGAAAATGGCGCCCGTCAATATTATCGCGACCATATCTCCGTAACCGTAGGTGCTACTGAGCTGAAATTGGTGTCATTTTTTAGCTAATCTCTCAAAGAATCCAAATCTACTATCATTTAGTGTGTAGAAGGAAGAGAAAAGATATGACCTTTTTTTCTGTACTTTGACCTTGAATTTGACCTTGTTGCCCACGTGACCGCGAGGCGAATTAGCATTGGAATTACACCTCCATATGTTGTCTACATAATATCAAAAAATTGGAGGGGTAATATTTTTTGTTTTCTTGCTAGCCTTTCATAGAGCAAGCATGTGGTTGAAAAACTGTAATTTTGCATGTAGGCTCAGTATACTGTACACATGATACTATTATAATATAAGCCAATTGTATATAGGCCTATATGTGCATGCATTAAATACATATGTTTTCACCTACATGCTTGCTTTGTGAAAGCCTAGCAAGAAAACAAAAAAATATTGCCCTCCAATTTTTTTTCATATTTTGTAGACAACATATGGGGGTATAATTCAACACAAATTCCTCCAGGGTCACGTAAGCAACAAGGTCAAATTCAAGGTCAAAGTACATGAAAAAGGTCAAGAATTTTTCTTACTCCTACATACTAAATGATAGCAGATTTGGATTCTTTGAGAGATTAGCTAAAAAATGACACCAATTTCAGCTCAGTAGGACCTACAGTTACGGAGATATGGTCGCGACAATATTGATGGGCGCGCCATTTTTTTTTTTTTTTTTTAAAAATGGGCGGGGCAAAGCGCGAAAACCGTAGGTCCGATTAAGCTAAAATTTGAAATTTGAGCTTTGCCACCCAAAATCACCCTGTATACCAATTTTGAACAAATTTGAAGAGGGTGAGGTGTTTCCCATTGGGTGAATTGAGAAATAATGACCCTGAATATTTACGATATTAAATCCCCTATAGAACTTCACAGTTAAGCGACAAATATAGTAACAGGGTTTTCTTTCATTTTACTTCATTATTTTGGCTTAAATGGAAAAAAAAAACACCTGTGTAATCCTGCACACCAATATACCAGAAATCCATTCCTCAATATACAGATAGACCATGATATATACAAGTATGCTGCCCTCAACCCACTGTTTTCAAGTACTACCGATTACCGAGGAGAAATGCATGTATCATGTACGGTATCATCTGGTAATTGATTGATTTCTGAAATATTACACCTCCACTCTTATTATAACAGAAGAAGCAATCAGGATGAACTGATCATTTTGTGATTTGAAACGGAGCTAACAACATCACTATGGCTAGACTGGCTTATTATTGCAGGATTCCTGGTATACTCCTATGCTATATGGGAATAGCATTGGTGTTACACTTGATTTTGTTTTCATGTAGTACACAAATAACTGTGAATGGACAGGATGAGACAATAAAGTGTGTCAGAGAGAGGAAAAGCTGGTATTGGAAAACAATATGTCAAATGGAATGCCCATCTAATTGCACCTGTACTTTGGATGACGTCGACACCATAATCAGTAATTGTACTGATGGAAGTTTGTCTAAGATTACTGTTTTGTATCCATCTGGTGATGTGATTGGTCTGGACTGGAGTAACAGTTCTTTGCATAGTATTCAACCACAGGCATTTGTGAGGTTTGGCAGCAGGTTACAAATATTGAATCTGAGTTGGAATGCATTACATGAGATACAGCCTGGTTTGTTTGCAGGACTGACACGTCTGGTGAGGTTACACCTGCATAACAATGCATTATATGAGATACAGCCTGGTGTGTTTGCAGAACTGACACGTCTGGTGACGTTATACCTGTACAACAATGCATTACATGAGATACAGCCTGGTGTGTTTGCAGAACTGACAAGTTTGAAGTATTTACACCTGTATAACAATGCATTACATGAGATACAGCCTGGTGTGTTTGCAAGACTGACAAGTTTGAAGTATTTACACCTGTATAACAATGCATTACATGAGATACAGCCTGGTTTGTTTGCAGGACTGACACGTCTGGTGAGGTTACACCTGCATAACAATGCATTATATGAGATACAGCCTGGTGTGTTTGCAGAACTGACACGTCTGGTGACGTTATACCTGTACAACAATGCATTACATGAGATACAGCCTGGTGTGTTTGCAGAACTGACAAGTTTGAAGTATTTACACCTGTACAACAATGCATTACATGAGATACAGCTTGGTGTGTTTGCAGGACTGACAAGTCTTGAGGTGTTATACCTGTATAACAATGCATTACATGAGATACAGCCTGGTGTGTTTGCAAGACTGACAAGTTTGAAGTATTTACACCTGTATAACAATGCATTACATGAGATACAGCCTGGTTTGTTTGCAGGACTGACACGTCTGGTGAGGTTACACCTGCATAACAATGCATTATATGAGATACAGCCTGGTGTGTTTGCAGAACTGACACGTCTGGTGACGTTATACCTGTACAACAATGCATTACATGAGATACAGCCTGGTGTGTTTGCAGAACTGACAAGTTTGAAGTATTTACACCTGTACAACAATGCATTACATGAGATACAGCTTGGTGTGTTTGCAGGACTGACAAGACTGATTGGATTACGCCTGGAAAACAATGCATTACATGAGATACAGCCTGGTGTGTTTGCAAGACTGACAAGTTTGAAGTATTTATACCTGTACAACAATGCATTACATGAGATACAGCCTGGTGTGTTTGCAGGTCTGACAAGTCTAATAGTGTTATACCTGGAAAACAATACATTACATGACATACCCCCTGATGCTTTTGGATCATTGAGGAACCTACGCAAACTCTGGTTATCCTACAACAAGCTATCCTTTCTCCATCCGGGCACATTTCAAAACCAAACTGAGCTTCAGGACCTGAAACTTGATCACAACCAGCTCCACTATCTTCCAGAACACATTTTCCGCACCCTGACTCAAGTAAGGTATTTAAACCTTTCTGAAAATAAATTGGATCATATTCCACTTCTATCAAAGTGTACATCTTTAAAAACAGTTAACTTGAGAGTAAACCCACTGCTATGGATACACAGTGAAGTATTTTTAAGGTTACATGAAAGCCTTGACTTGCTTGTCACCAGCGCTGCAACATGTTGTTATGCAACACCTGCCCAATGTATAAGTGATGAGCCACCTTCTCCATTCCTAACATGTAAACGTATGTTGACGTTTGAATTCCTTCGCACTGTTATGTGGTTTATAAGTATCTTTGGCATTATTGGAAATATTGCAGCTCTTTACACCCGATTCAAGAATAGACGGCAAAGTAACAAGGTCCAGTTCCTTCTCATCACAAACCTCTCCCTATCTGATCTCGCAATGTGCATATACCTGATCATTTTGCTTTCAGTAGATGCATATTATGTAGACTATTTCCCATTAAATTCTGAATCCTGGCGAAGAAGTGTGTTGTGCAGGTTTGCTGGAGCCTTATCTGTGCTATCCAGTGAGGCTTCAGCTTTCTTTATAACACTGATAAGCATAGATCGTTTTCTGGCGATAAAGTACCCATTTGGAAGCCAACGTATGGGTACAAAATTAGCCCGCTTATTAACAGCCATTATGTGGCTGGTGGCATTTACTCTAAGTGTCACTTCTTATATATTATCAGAAACAGATTCAAGTATTTATGCAGTTTCTGAGGTTTGTTCAGGACTACCCATTTCAAAGTTAAAGTATTATAATGAGAGCACTATTACCACAGATGTTAAAGTTACAATCAATTCCACTCGCTCAAGGCCTGACCATGTATCACATAATATATATGCCCATACCAAGGTGTCCATGTATCTATCCATTGCAATGTTCACTGGTGTCAACTTTATCTGTTTTATATTAGTGGGTTTCTGTTATACAGCCATTTTTATCACTGCTAGAAAAACAAGCAGAGCCTCTGGACGCTCTGAAACAGTGAAGGAAGAAATACGCATGGCTAGGAAAATGTCTCTTCTTGTCCTCACAGACTTCTTTTGTTGGGTACCAATTGGGATAGTATCGATTCTTGTCCAGGCTGGTGCGATTGAAGTAAGCCCTACGGCTTATGCCTGGATAGCAACATTTGCGCTGCCAATCAATTCTACCCTCAATCCATTTCTATATACATTGGCTGGGTTTCTAGTTGACAAGTGCCAACATGGAGGACATGAAGAGAACATCCCAATGTGGGAAAATGCTATAGAAAAGGGCAGGAATGTAGGAATACAATTCCCAGAAAATATTGAGAACATCCCAATGAGGGAAATTGTTGGACAGGACATAGAAAAGGGAAGGAATGTAGGAATACAGTTCCCAGAAAATATTGAGAACATCCCAATGAGGGAAATTGCTGGACAGGCCATAGAAAAGGGCAGGGATGTAGGAACACAAATCCCAGAAAATCTTGAGAACATGCCAATGAGGGAAATTGTTGGACAGGACATAGAAAAGGGAAGGAATGTGGGAACACAGTTCCCAGAAAGTCTTGAATAGTGGCAAAAAATAAATTAAAATGACTTGTAAAATGTAATAAATTTTCACCCAAATTGCTATTTTTAAATTAAACTTTGTTTAAAATTCTCATATTAGTGCATCCAAATGTGTTTTTTTTTGTATCCGGAAAATCATAAACGACCCAAGTGATGTTAAAGAAACAGTTGTAAACTCTCAGACCATTTCTCTCTGACATTTGCTCAAGTTCCCAGAAAGGCAAAGGTATTTCTATGGCCTGTTATTCAACAGAAATCGAAAGAACCGCTAAATCACAGAAAAAAGTTGAGATCAATCACTGCATATACAATCTGAAATGATTTCATCATGCCAAAATGGATCATAAATTTGTTTCGGAATTATGAGCTAAATGATTCAATAAATGTTTACGTTATTTTTCCTATTTTCCCATTGGCTGTTGTGTTGTAGCCAAACATTGACATTTCCATCGGATTTCGACAAAATCCAAGAATATTTACGTATTTGACCTGAGATGACCTTGAAATGACATTGCAAAATACTGGTTTCAATTTCATGAAAATTCATCATTTGTTTTTATTGCTGATAGTTTACCAATTTTCATGAAAATATATCAATTTTTACATATTTGACCTCAAATGACCTCTGATGACCTTGAACAAATTTGACATTCATTAACTGTTCAGTCTCACTAAATTTCATGAAAATCCAACAATCTTAGGTTATTTGATTTGACCTCTGATGACCCTGATGACCTTGAAATGACCTTCAAACGATGTCAAACATATTGATAAAGGATGATTTGTAGTTATCTTGAGTTGTAAGTATGAGTAAACCATAATAATATGATAACACTGCCCTCTACAGTTGGTAAAATACAAATGGACGGTTCATATATTTCAATATTTAAGTGTGTAAACCTCACTGCTGTATGTTATAAATATAATATTTTATCTCTCCCTGCACACACACCCCCACACACTCTTCAATCCCCTTAAAACTCTACTGGCTTCGTGTGAACTGAAGAATATACATTTTTTGTCTTCGATATACCACATTCCAACAAACAAGCATCTTTAACCTCGCTTTAATTCTCTGCGGCTCAAATACTAAATCAACCCGGATTGCAAGAATTACAAGAACAATTTTAACATCATCTTATTATGAACTTGAATGGACCTCTTTTAGCATGCTGTCTCAATTCTCGCAAGGATCCATATCTTGGGCTGCTGTGGATATTCGCATTTACACGCTATTCTGCAACTCAACTGTCAGCATCAACACCAAATTCTGAAGTGTTGCACTACTAACTCATGAAATTCTACATGAAAGTTTTATTATTTTTAAGAGAACTTGAAGATATAATCATATAAGACTCCATATATTCTATTACATATTTGTATTGTTAAGTGTGCAGAGACCTTGTACATAGCGCACTGTAAATCACTAAGGTTTCTATTTTTCCTTTAGCCAATGCACATATGGCTAAAGGTATGTTTTAGTAATTTTACTGGATTATTTTTCTTCTTCAATGGCAATGAACAGATGCGCCATCATAGCTAAATTTTGATCACTAGGACCATTTGCAGATTTGCCTCAAATGTCACATGACCAATTCAAGGTCACAGGTCAAAGGTCATCCAAAGGTCATTATGGTCACACTTTGTGGATGCCCATGTCAATACTATTGTGCTCCTGAAGCATGACTTGTTGACAAAATCTTAAGCAAGTGTATATGTTCACCATGTGAATTAATTAATTAATTATAATAAATTAATTGATTAATTATAATTATAATTAAATTAATTAATAATTAATTATATTTATTTATTAATTACATTAATTAATTCATAATTAAATAATGAAAACATGACCTTAAACTTCCATAATTATATTTAATTAATTGTAATATTAATTATAATTAAATTAATTAGAAATTAATTATATTAATTAATTAATTATTATTTAGGCTATTACTTATATTAATTAATCAATTAATGAGTTAATAATTAATTGATTAAGTAATATTAATTAATTAATCAATTATTCAATCAATCAATCAATCGATTAATTAATTTAACTAATTAATTATGGAAAACATGACCTTAATCTTCCACACAGGGAGTATAAATTTCAAATGGGGTTACTGTAATGGTGATTCATATGGAACTATAATACTAGGCAGTTCCATTTGATTTTCATACATCCTCTGAGAAAGATTCCTGAATCTTCAGTCCAGAGGCAGTATGAGTTTCAAATGGAGCTGCCTAATATGTTTATTCCATTTGAAATTCATACTCCCCCTGTGGAACATATTTCCAAACTCTTCCACAGGGGTAGTGCGTTTTTCAAATGGAATAGCCCATTCTATCAAGTCTTTGAAAGTGTCACAAATTGTGGACCAATGTAACATTAAATTCTTCAAATTGCTCCGCGCGTATTTTCAATTTTGACAGCGGGACGATTTTGCAATTTCGTATTATTTTGGTTAGTTTTTTTTGATACCTTGTAATAAGAAACATTATATGCAAATACACCAAAACAATTATCTCTCTCTCAAAAAAAAAAAAATAAAAAAAAAATATTGAACTGTGATAAAAGTGAGTGTTATAAATATCAAAATGTTAAAAAAATAGTAAAAAATGAGAAAAAAGGGTACTACTCTCTCTCTCTCAAAAAAAAAATGTAAAAAAATTAGTGAACGTTGGATTTCAACTGGAATAGCCCATTCTTGGTAAATAAGCAAGTAAAGTCTTTACGAAATTCAATCTTATCATATAGCGTTTGTGTTTTCATATTTCTTTGTTGAATAAATATTGAAAAGTCAAAGAAATGTGTGATGTGTCATTTTATTTGCGTGTTTTTACAGAGGTTACAAATTTCAATAGAAATAAATTATTGTCACAACCAGGCTGGGAAATAAGTGGGGGCCAGGGGCCATTTAGCCCCTGGTTCATTGAAAATAGCCCCTGGTTCCCTGTAAAACCCCGTGAACCAGGTCCTGCACTTCATATTTCAAAATGTACACAACAAATTTTCCCATCCATTGAATATCCCCTGGTTCATTGAAAATAGCCCCTGGTTCCCTGTAAAACACTGTGAACCAGGGGCAATATTTCTACAAAGTAGCACCTGGTCCGGCGCTTATTTCCAAGCCCAGTCACAACCTTTTGATCGCCAGGTCTTTGTCTAGGTATGATCTTCAACATAGAGTGTTGAATATGACCATGCAGTTTCCTAGACCATATGCTAACACAGAACCGGCCAGGGGGTGGTGGGCGGGGTGTGACGCACCTCCTAAATCAATAAAAAGTTCCCTTTTCAGGGTAAAATGTTTAATATGTACCAAAGAAGGTCCAAATTAGAAAGGGACAAAAAATATGCAAAAAAAAAAAAAAAAAGGTTTGTCTCAAAGCTTGCGCAAAATTTTGCAAAATCGCGATTTGAAAAAAAAAAAGAAATGCAGAAATTTTTTTCCCGGAAAAATTCGGTAAAAGTCCATTTTTGTTCCTCAAAATACCATAAAAATACCAAGTCGGGAATTAAAAAAAAAAAAAAAGAATCACATTTCGCATTTGTATTCAAACCACTCGTAAGCTTTGAGACAAACCTTTTTTTTTTTTGGCCTTAACAAACCAATTTTTCATGATAACTGTTCAAAATAGCCACCACAACTCCCATTTTTAGAGGGTAAAGTCCACTTTTTGCATGTAAGCAATTATTTTTGGGGAACCCCATGCAAAAATATCCTGGCTTCTGGCCTGATCATATGTTGTTTTTGACAATTTCCTGGAAGTGATCTGGAATGACAGTGGTGTTCCGCATTCAATTTACCTGGTGTAGCAGAGCAAAATGCTCATTTCAGAGAATCTGCTATAAGAATAATTATAGAAATGTGTTACAATATAAACATGCTAATATCACAACCTAAATGTTTTTGCTAAAAATTACTATGCAAATTTTTCAAAGTAAATTAAACCCTGGTGGTGTTATTTACACTTGTTCACAAAACATGTGATAAAGAGTACATCCAAAAGGCAGCTTCATACGCACTGTAGAGGCAAAATCATGCTCGCACATCTCAGAAGATGAGCCCGATGCGAGTATCAAATCTATTTTCTTCAAAATATTTCTCAGAATTTCATGATTTTTAATACTGCAAAAAAAAAAAAATTTGCTGTTTCAGCTGAACTAAGAAAAACGAATGCGCGCAGGCGCTTTGAGACCTAGCATTTTTTTCTTTTAGCCTAAGTGGTGTTCCAATCAGTTCCAGGTCTGAATTGTCTTACCGTCAGAGCCAGCACTGTGATGGCTTCCTTGGCTTCTTGCATCATCTCCATCCTCCTCATCATCATCTATTGCTCCTCCATCTGCATCAAACATCTGCTGGAATATGTCTGGATCACTCTGCTGTACTCTGTCCCAGAATGTATCTATATCTTCTATGCAGGTAAACCTTCCTTCCTTCATTAGTTTACTTTGCAAGGCCATTATCTGATAAACGAGAAATATAGTAAGGAGGATGTATAAGCAGGGAAGTTAAATAAATTATGGAATGGAAGATGTGTGGATCACTCTGCTGCACTCTGTCCGGAGAATATATCTATAACTTATATGCAGGTAAACCTGCCTTCCTTCATTTAGCTTACTCTGTAAGGCCATTATTTGACAATCAAGAAATATGACACAAAGGGTATAAAATGTTTTCATAATTTTAAAAACCTTCTGGGAAATATTCTTTTAACATTATCTTATATAAAGTCATATTGTAACATTTGCTTTGGAGGACATTAATTATTACAATGGAAATTTTAGTTGAATGTGCATGACTGTCATACACACATCAAAGGACCGTGCCGTAGCACAAACGATGGAGTGACATGCATTGGCAACAACAGCGCTGGTAGTAGTTTCCAAATATTTCCTACACCTCAGTTGTTTGGCTCAAAAATTAAAAGGGGACATATTTGACAGTAAAAGCTAAATATTTCATGGAAAAGAAGAACTAATCTATTTTTATTGACATGTTACAATATGGCTTTAAGTGTTGATGAAATATTTGGCAAAAATTACAATAACTTTTTGACAACAATTTAAAAATCCAATCATTTTTATTTATTTGCCAAAACGCAAACGTTGAGCACGGTTACTAATATTCGACAGTGGACCTCCACGCAGTCAGCGTAAATATTATTAACCACCGCACACGCTGTGTTGTGTGTCGAATAAAGAGTGCTGGTCACCGTATTTGGATTGCGCGCTAACATATTTGCACAGATTATGATTCGTATTTCTGTTATTGGTTGTCCTGTTTTAGCCTGATCGATTATCGGAAAGGCAAAACGTAAAAATTGTTTAATTTTGAGGAAAATTGTGTGTTATTTTGTAAAGTAAACAGATGAAAGTGATGGTTATGAATGAGCTTAATAACTTTGCATCGGTAATATGTCGAGCATTGTGAAAAATCTAAACATTTTGCTTTGGACCTCAGAATACCCCTCAGGGCTGCGGCACTCAGGATATTCCTTGGTTCCAAAGGCAAAATGTTTAGATTTTTTCACAATGCCCCCCAAATAACCGATGTGCAGTTATTAACCTCTAATATAATGTGCAACACAACACCGCCTGGAGATCTACTTGGGGGATATTACATCGTATGTTAAATTCCTGCACTTGAATATGCGCAAACCTTTGTAACGCTTTAAAGACATTAATTATCATTCAATTGTTGAACTTATGATAAATACCCAAGGTACATGTACACAATCTCGATAACAATCCAAAATGGCAAGTCTTTGTTTCAAACACTTCATGAAAACTTCATAAAAATCTGTATCAAAAATGATCATGACTGCACGATTTGCTTGCCCCAAGCGTGATGTACTACTATGACTAGTTTGTAATAGGCGAGAATAGAGTTCAAATTTATACCTGCATAAATCACAAAAGCATGCGTCCGCCAAGCAATACGCAAAGGGAGGTTCGCGTAGGTGGTGCGCCAAGCTCTTTGTACTCTATTCTATATCAATCTACAATGTTATGAGTCCCACCTGTTACAAGCTGATCAGAATATAGCACAAATAACTCTGAACATTTATGACACATGGTTTAGTCATATATTTTACTGTAATGCCGATTTAGACAAATTTATAGCTCGTACCTTATACATCCTAGTTTTTGGCAGGTTTTTCAAGAAAGTGTTGTCCAAATTTACTGCTGACTTGGCTAGTCTTTTCTTCACATGGTGACTTGCTTCAATCTAAAAAACAAAAATGCAGGTCACAGTTCATTAGTTTACAAAAAACACCACAATAATCTCTATGCAATATGCAGCAGTGCTACATTTTTTTCACTAATTTCTTATTTTGACTGGATTATTATCTCCAAATTCACTTTTCTAAGAACTGTTCTGACTGTGCATTGCAAGGAAAATATGTCAAATGCAGACCGATAATGGAGATCTTCCAAAAATAAGCCACAAGATCAGGGAAAGAAGAACCCGGTTTGCTGGCCACTGTTCCAGAAGTGAGGAGCCCGCATCAAAAATGGTTCATGCCCAAGCATGGGAGGCGGAAACCTGGAAGACCGACCTGCTCTGACCTACATTGACAATAATAATACATGAAATTGACATTCTGGAAGATGACACTATACTGGAGGCAGCAGACTTCAAGACAGCAATGGAGGACAGGAAGTTGTGGAAAGCCATCACATTTTGAGGACACCACTCGAATTAAGCAAGTAAGCAAATTCACTTTTGAAATATCAATTATCATTCAATTGTTGAACTTATGATAAATACCAATTTACCCTCTCAAAATCCATCAAATTTTGCCTGGTGCCAAAAAGGGCCACCTATTCAAAAAGATGCACAAAAATTGTCTAATTTTTCAAAAAAATCCATCCTTCCCAAAATAACTCTTGCTAAAGTGGGTGTTGAATGTTTATGAGTACAATGGTAAGAATATTTTCATGCTCAGGTGAAATATGGACTGTTCCATGGAACAGTTCATATTTCACCAAATGAAAATATTCTTTCCATTGAACAAATAAAAACATTCAATATTTGTTTAATATAACTCATATATATAATTCTTATTCAATGGGTGCGTCTTGTAAAGAATTCACGTAATTTGATTGGTTTTCTGGTGTATAATATCTCACAATAGTTGATAGTGATATTAGTCAGGGATATCGTAGTGGATGCCGGCTGCGCCGGCATCCACTACTCAAAATATTGGCCAGCCCATCCATTATGACATGATATTGGATAGGCAAAAGACAAAATCCTATCTTTTATTCTCTAAATCCTTTACTCCCATTTAATTTTTTTATTTTAATCATCATAAAAACAAAATAAATTTTAAAATATCTAAACAACGTTTATTTTAGGAGTAACACCCATACCTACAATTTGCAAGTCGAGGTGGTCGTGCTATATGCAGGGGTGTGAGAGGCCTGTCAAAAAATAGGAAAATTATTAAAATAGCTGAAAAACAACGTAAATTAAGGGTAAAAATGCCAAATATGGGCTGAAAATAAAAGAAAACACATACATTTTGGCAATAAAAGTAGCTGAAATTAGTTAAAAAGCTGAACTCTCACACCCCTGTATATGCTCACGTTTGACAGTGTTGCCATGGTAGCTGCACATAAGTGCAATGAACTATTGCAATCACACCGTAGAGTGCAATAGCCTTTTAATAAAAATAGCAAAACTATTCAATAGTAATTGGCCAATCGAATGACAAGAATCTTTGTATGAGTTTATCATGATGATTTATGTACGTACTACCCAACACCCCAATGGGCTAACTTGCAGCTAGCATATGCTGGCGAAGTTACGTAATAATCGGATTAACTACCATAGCAATAGGCCAAAACAATTTTTAAATATACCGCGCTGCACTGATACGTTCACGCGGTACCTCAGCATTGAACCATATCATGCTGATCACTAGCACCTGTAAGATTAGTATCTTTGAAAAGACCAGTATTGTATTCAATCTATGATTGCAGACATACACAGGTGATTAGTTCAACCTGCTTGTAGTGCAGCGCGATATGTTCAAAATTGTTTTGACCTATTGCTATGGTAGTTAATCCGATTAACTACGTAACTTCGCCAGCGTATAGCAGTACAGTGCAAGCAAACATGATACTATGTTTGCTCTACTTGTAGTGTATGATTAAATTAGAATTTGGACAGTTACGTTTACAATGAAAACAATAGTCAATATGCTGGTAGATTTCACATTTTATGTTATCTACAGAAGGTGTGAATTATCCTTTATAAACACATTACTTTTGTTCTGAAATCGACCAAGTATTAATGACACACATAGAATTTTAAAACAACTTCTTTTGTACAGAATTCAATGGGATTTGAAAAGTTAAGTGGCAGTTGAAACTCTGGTGATAACACTTTAACAATGCATGATGGGAAGTACTTAAATCATCATCCTCTGGAGTTATATGAAACTAGATTTCGCGGTTCTCGGGTCGGGCGGTTCTTGTGATAGGCCTATTTCTAATTACCCAACACCCATTACCCATATACCTGCCCTGACCTTTTAAACTACTATGAAATGCGTCTCTCAATGATCAAGACCTAACTTAATCAACTCTGTTTGTTTTGTAGCTGTGATGCTTACTTCGTGCACAATCCCTTTGATACCCCGCGATAGTGCTACGCGAGCACGCGAATGTGCACTGCGCGAACGCGAAAGCGCCCGAACGGACGGACGGACACGCCGTGATTAGTATTATGATAGCTAGCTCACCTCCTGCAACCTTTTCATTTCTATCTTCCTCTTCAGTTCATCTGATTTCTTCTGAATGTCTCGCCTCTGTTGTATCACTTTAGCATCCAACACATTCTTATACTCATGGTAGTAATGGTTTCTTAGCTTGGTAAAATCATCCATTGCACGCATATGGCGCTGTTTTAAATAGACAAGCAAAATTGCTGATATTCTTAAATAGCTATTATAATTTTGGCAATCTACCTTGGCTATACTCATTATTGCCGCAGGGGAAAAAACCACAGTCGGTTTTAATCGCAGTTTTTACCGCTTGGCAAAAAACAGTTTTTCCGGAAAAAATGACAAAAACTAAAAAAGTGATAAATGGTTCACTTTTTTCATCTCAAAACAAGTTAAATTAAGTTACAAAAATAGTTTCCTGAGTGCAACAAGGCCAGATTTTGTAATTATAAGTAACATATTAAGAAATTAAATATTTAAAGGCATGGGTTTTCATTGCTCTCTAGTGCATTAACTGAAATGTGGCGTATCAGATTCAAAACTTTTTCATTTTAAGAACTGGATGAGACAAAACATGTTGAATGAGTCATTAAAAGTTGTGTGTTACTGTTTATGAGCTTTCTGTGTTACTTTTTAATATTTGGTTGACTATATAGAAGTTTTTGCCATTTTTGCCAGTTTAAACCAGGCAAAAACTGGCAATAACAGGTTTTTGCCAGTTTTCTGGCAAAAACTGGTTTTTGCCAGGAAAAACTGAACCCTGTGCATAAGAATATGTGTGTCGCACAGCAGAGTAATTACGAACACTTGTGCAGTATTTTGCACACAAGAATGAGGACTTGGTGGATTTGTGAACTTGATAAACATCTAAACATGGTCACATTTGGGTCTATTTAAAGCCTAAAAATAATGTCACACTGGCCTACATTTTGTAACACTTTCAAAGACTTGGGACTTGCAAATCAACATAAATAGCAGGGAAGAATTGATGTTGTTGAAGTCAACATTGAGTCCATCTTAAGCTTGCTGACTTTGGTAACAAAATCCTTAATTATAATTCATAACATGCAAGAGCTTAATTAAGTTAAGTTATGTGACACGTTCAGTTCTTATTTTTGTTCATCATTCATTCATTCACACTTCTTAAAGCTGAAGTACACTACAAGATTCCTATTGGGCCTGCCTGAACAGGTACTCCATCACCAAGGTACTGTGCAGTACCAGGGGAGTACCAGTGTACTACCAGTGCAGTACCACTGTTGGTGGGTCATGTGCAGGGACAGGCGATTTGCGCGGAACTTTTTTTCCGCGCAATCTCCGCGCAATTGGCTAGTTTTTTCCTATGGGCAGGGATACATGATTTGCACTGAAATCAAGTTCCGCGCAATCTCCGCGCAATTTGCTATTTATTTTCGCGCAAATCGCCTGTCCCTGGTCATGTGCAGTAGCAGCATTGGTATACTGTGTAGGTACTCTGTGGCAATGGTGTACCTGTGCAGGTGGCCACAATAAGAATCTTGTAGTGTATGTGTCAAACCTTAATTTTATTAAAATTGGATTTATGGTTATAAAGTTATGAGTGATTTTACCACTTTAAAAATGTATCACTTGTTTTATCAACAACTCAAAATCAATATTACTAGCAACATTAAGACTTATTCCTCTTATTCCTCGTTTGTTTGTTTGATTACCACTCGCTCTGGATGAACACACACTTGGGTCCTGATGGGACCAAGCTCAAGCAAAATGCTCAGGACAAGCTGAAAGGCTTGTAAGCTTGTTTGCTGTTTTGAAGTGCGGTGATATTGATCCGGCAAGCCCTCAGAGTTTGAGCAGCATCATTCTCTGCATCAAAGTTTTTGTGCAACATTTTTAAAAAATGACCAAGACTTGAATAGCGATGTCACCACTGGGGGTCAGGGGGTCAGGTATCAGGCTTGAGGTTACACTCACATTGATATGCATTGATCATGTGTCCAGAACATTTTCCTGTGAAAATGTACCCATAATGTTGACTGCCTACAACAGGGCCCTTTCAAACATGATACTCTGTGATATACTACAGGGTGTCCCAGAAAAAATTACCGGGCGAACAAATTTAAACGTAAGTCGAGAAATAGACATCAGAATCCAAAAATCTAAACATCAGCGTGTAGCCCATCCTATTCTGCATCTCATACGCCAATTTCGCTGGAATCGGTTGACTGATCGCGAAGAAATGAGCGATTACATAACGCTTGTGTCAATTCACTTCATTCCAAGTTTGAAAGAAAGAAAGATCGTTCAACATAATGCACACTAGTTGTTAACTGTCAATGGGCTCCATATTTTCTTCTGTGAAATCCTCGTTTTTTTAAACAATCTGTTTCTTGCAAAACGTTTAATTAGGTTTTGTTCAAATTTGAAAACCTGCATGATATTGAAAATTGAAAGCTTGCATATAAGATGATGCTCTGTACTTGTAAATATATATTTTTCGTTAATGTTGCATAAAGAATTATTGCATAAAGAATTAGAGCTGGCTTAAAATTTCTCACACACATTGATGTTTTTGGAATATTTCCAAGAAACTGTAATGCAAAGTTTAAATCTTTTAAAACTTAAACAGTAATGATGTTGCATGGTATCAAAAATCACACGTAAAGCTGTAAGCACTTGATCATTGTTATTCTTGTCTCAAATGTTGTTTGGAAAGTTAAAATATAACATATTTGCACAACATGAAGAATTGAAGTTGGAAAGCTTCCAATTGCAGAAATCAAAGTTTTATGGACAAACTGTTATTCATCTTCAGTGAATGCATGAACAACATAGCACCGTCCGATTATAAAATAGATAATATGGAGTAAATTTAATGAGATACACACACTTTAGGCAGCGGTGAGCGAGTATGAAAAAAGTGTCTGTTGATCAAACTTGGAATGAACTGAATTGATGCACACATTATGTAATCGTTCATTTCTTCGCAACCAGTCAACCAAATCAAATAAAAGTTTTGTATGTGATGTACAACAAAATAAGCTATGCACTACATTTTAATCTTTTTGATTCCGATGCCTATTTCTCAACTTACGTTCAATTTTATTTGCTCGGTAATTTTTCTGGGACACCCTGTATACTCTGAGAAATGATAAACCCCAGTGAATCCTAATGACCAGAGGAATATATTTAAGCAATGTTTTCGACAGAATTTGATGAAGTTTGAAGTTTGACTCCATGTTAAGTTTAATGAACTTTCCCCCACCCATGGGCCATTATTTTGTTTTGGGAACAACAAAATTTGCCTACTAGGGACTTAAGGGGGTACTACACCTCTGCCCAATTTTGTGCCTTTTTTTTCATTTTTCTCAAAAATTATAGCGCATTGGTAACAAGTAAGATGTATATTATAGGGGCAAGGACTAAAACTACTGCACTGGGAATTTTATTTTGGTACAGACAACAGTTGTGGAGTTACAGTCAAAAATGAGGAAAACCAATATTTGATCAATAAATCAATAACTACTTGCCTTGAGTTGCTGAATTTTCAGTGCAGTAGTTGTAGTCCTTGCCCCTATAATATACATATCTTACTTGTCACCAATGTGCTATAGTTTTGGAGAAACATGCAAAAATAGGCACAACATTGACCAGGGGTGTAGTACCCCCTTAAAGGATTACAGAGAAATAGGTTAGAAAAATACATCATTCAGGTGCATGTGAAGCCTCCCTTCCTACAAGACTTAAAACAACAGCAATCACTGCAATGGGCTATTCCAGTTGAAATCTACACTACCCCTGTGGAAGATTTTGGAAATACCTTCCACAGGGGGAGTATGTTTTTCAAATGTAATTGGCCAGGATTAATCATTTTGAAACCCATACTCCCCCTGTGTATTATGGCTTTACCTATATCTTCCACAGCTGGAGTGAGTATTTCAAATGGAAGTTACCCAATTGTCTCTTCTATTTGAAACTCATACTCCCTCTGTAGAAGACTTTTGCTAAATTTTCCACAGGGGTAGTGTGGATTTTAAATGGAACAGCCCAATACTCTGTCACCTGTCACTCCTTTAGTCTTACCAACATGAGAGTTTTAAGTCTCTCAAATGCTTCTTTCTTGTTCTCACTCCACATGATTGCCTATCCAAAGATCCAAGAATGCGTGAAAATAATCATACGTTTATCGATAAATATTAGGGTTAAGGCCACTACAGAGTTTTTAGTAGATGTAGAATATTCGATGTAACATGTCTTTATTATTTTTATCTATTCCCATTCTATTTCCTGTAATGTTTTTATTCAATTGCCAATAAGGTTTTATTTTGCAGTAAATTTACAACTTCTAACGAATGTTTGATGATATAAATCGATAATATATATTTCCACCAGACATTAGACATAAAATATTATCGATTTTACAGCATCAAACATTAGTTAGAAATTAAACATTACTGAAAATAGAATGGGAATAGATTAAATAATGAAGACATGTTACATCAAATATTCTACATTGAATACGCAGAGTCTGTATGGCCCTTTACACAACTACGGTAAGTTGACTGTTAGTCTTTAAAAGTCACAATTATCACTTCATAAATATTCATGGGAAAATCATGCCATTTTATTGGTCAGTCGAAAATGACAGGACCTAATTTACCGTGTGATAGTTTCCCCTATCTACATGCACTAAGGGACATTTTTCCCGTGAAAAATCTGTGAACGGTGCGATCACAGAATTGTGTGTCCTAGTGATGACAACCTCCTCCCCATAGCCAAAGTTTGGTGTAATAAAACAAATACTACATGGTTTATATTGGGAAAATAGGGCACTGTTTTCCCCTCCGTACTGGCTACAGTTCTATCACCCCTCACCTTGGGGTGATAGGACCTTAGCCAGTACCTTGGGAAAATAGTTCCAAGCGAACCATTTTGTATACTATTAGCTGTATAGTCTATATCTACCTCCAGTCACTGGCACTAGCTTTGAAGTTCAGTGTGTTCTGTGTTAGCTTAGCGTTACTTGGTGTGTGTACATACTTTTACGCGCGCGATCAACATGCCGCATATGTACATATGTAAGAAACCACGCTAAGCCAATGCAGCACACGCTTGAGAACCCTTTAAAAACAGAATTAAACAGTGATCACAATAATGAATGTATAACTGCAGATGTGGAATAAACTAAAATAATTGATATTTGTTTAACCCCATATAAGTACTACCTGGTGATTGGTTAAGAATAATAATTCTTTGCGCCAATCAGCACCATGGTAAGAATGGTGGTAGGGCTGAAGAGGCTTAACCCCATGAGTACTACCTGTTGATTGGTTACAAGAAGATTATAATGGATTTATTGAGCCAATCAGCAACATGGGAAGAATGTTGGTAAGGCTGAAGAGGCTTAACCCCATGAGTACTACCTACTGATTGGTTACAAAAATACTGTTAGTGGTTCTTTAAACCAATCAGTACTATGGTAAGAATAGTGGTAGGGATGATGAGGGGAAAAGCTTAAATATTTTAGAAGCTGTATTTTAATTGGTCACTTAGATGAAAATATCCTGTAATTAACCAATCAGAAACGTGTTTTCAGGGGGTAAACTTGGGAGAGCAGCATTACCTCTTGTAATTCCTGTACTCTTTTGCCATCAATGTCATCATCGTCTAAAGCTGGTTTCAATTGTTTTCCTTTCTTTTTCTTCTTTTTCTTCCTTTCCTTTTCTTTCTCCTTTGCTATCTGCTCCTGCAAAGACAAATGTTTGGTTTATTATTACCTGGAGAATATCCTTTTTTTTTTTTTTTTTTATTCCCTGTGCTTGGAACTGATGGAGGAAGAAAAGACATACATAATGAGCCATCAGTTCCCAACAAAATTCTTTTTGAGCAACAGGTACAAAGAGAGACAGACGAGGCAAAGACTATGGACGAAGACAACGATCACTCTCACACATACAAAACATACAAAAAGACAGAAGACAAACAAGAAAAATTATTCATATTATACTCACACACTTAACCAATCTAGCCATGATATATACATAATATAAAAGTTACTTGAAAAAAAGGCAATCAAACCATTTTTCTCAGCAATTTTGTACTCAATGTTGAATTTAAACAAAATTGCAGAAATTCTGAAGAGAAGGAGCCACCTGTTGAAATTTGCATCTATGAATATAAAATTTAAGAAAGAGAAATAAAAAGTTAATGCAAGTACTATGAGGAGAAACGTCCTTAGTAACTCCAAATAATGTCTCAAATGTGGAAAAGGTTTGGAGAATATACTTTATGGCAGCTCACTGCTATGAGACGTCATCTTTAGGAGTGCTATATGCATTTTTAAATAAATCTTGAATTGAAATAAAACAATGATAATAAGAACAATAAAAAGGTAGCAACAGTGTGTGATGTAGATGATGATTTGTTTGGACTATCATTTTAGATAATGTATAGATCACCCATTTAGGAATTGCACACTGACTGGCAGTGTTGTAGTCGAGTCCTCATCATCCGAGTCCGAGTCCGAGTCCGAGTCCTTGGTGTCCGAGTCCAAGTCCGAGTCCGAGTCCCTGCCAATTTCTGATGTCCGAGTCCGAGTCCGAGTCCGAGTCCTCAATGTTCGAGTCCGAGTCCGAGTCCTTATGTATCAAATTCAGGCCCCGGGGTTTTCACCAATACTTTATCAACGTGGGCCTATACTTAACCAGAATTTTAGTTCTATATTATATTCTTGTAAATATATAATTTGCTAGTCATACCTAGCATGCCAGGTATTGTTTTGGAGCTGTGCAATAATTATGCGGAGCCCGGGGAGGGGTGAAATTGCAAAAAATGCTTATCCCCTCTCGTCCTGCCAAAAATCTCTTGAACCCCCCCACTCCCGCCCTGCCAAAAATCTTTGCACCCCCCTTTGCACATGACATTTTTTGGGATCCCAATTTACAAACCTTAATCAGGCATGATCATTTTCCTGCTATTTTTGTGGTCCAAATTTCCGTACTTTCTTTTAATTTCAGCCCGTTTTTGGCCTTTTTAGCCTCATTTCTTGCACTTTTTCAGGCTTTTTCAAACTTTTCAGGTTTTTAATTCGGATGATCATTCTCATGCCTGTTAAATGGTTTAGATATATATGTTGTTAGCGTAGCGAGCAGGGAAAATTGCATATATGTAAGCGTTTCCGTACTGTTTCTAAACCTTTTTAGAGCGTTTTATTTGAAAGGTGCCCCATATGTGCCAAAAATTGCTTGTTCCCCCCTCTCGGTTTGCCAAAAATTGCTTCCACCCTCCCTATCGATCGGCCAAAAAATATTCTTACCCTCAATTTTAGCTTCCCCCACCGGCTCATAATTTTTGCTCAGCCCCTTAGGTAGCATACCTTGGAAACAGAGTATAATCACAGACTCACAGTAACTTATTAGGCTTGTGTTTTAAAGAGGCAAAACATGCAATATAATTATATAATTATTATAACATTCAAAATATGACGTCACTACCAAACCTCAGGTGCCAAACGAAGAGGTGTTGGATCTGGCTGTAGGCCTATGCACTATTATTCCGGGGGTTGGGGTTACTCACATGTAAAGGTGGTACGGGTATGTAGTGCGGTCAAGGGTCCCTTTTTCAGGCTCTCCGGCAGTTCCTTAAGACCCGGCCGCTTTTGCATCATGCACCAGTTCATTGAGCCTAATTGTATATAGCTAACTCTTTAGATCAAATTTGGATACTCATTTTGAATTTGTTAGTTCAAAATCTATAATTTGGCCAAATTTTAGTTCACAGACCTTCACAAAAATGTTGAAATTTCAGTTTATCAAGCCCCTATTTTGCCCCCAAATCGGTTCTTAGTTCACAAAGTTCGGCGCCGCACACCCAAAATTAACTTGAGTGCCCCATCAGGTATTATTATTCAATTCATGTACATTCTAGACTTGCGTCTAACAAAGCAGTCATGTCAAAACGAACGATTATGATTAAAATCCATTTAACCAATTAAAGATATAACTGAAAGCATTCTTGCTTTTTGGTAGTACTTTTATAAACTGAATTTATTTGCATTCAAAATTACTTAAATTATAATCATGTGATGTGATCATTGATCAAGCATAAGAAGTTTACAATGAACGAAAAATAAAAGACCTAAAAGACCTTATTTTGCGGACTCGAGGAGGACTCGGCCGAGTCCCCGAGTCCTCAGGGTCCGAGTCCGAGTCCGAGTCCAAGTCCTTAGCTTCCGAGTCCAAGTCCGAGTCCGAGTCCGAGTCCGAGTCACGAGTCCTCCAACACTGCTGACTGGTCAATTTAAATATCATAATGAGAAGTTTTAAAACTTTTTGAAATTCGTCTCTTTTTGAAATATTGAAAAAAAAAAACATGTGAAAAAGGCAATTTTGTAAATCTACTTTACCTCATCAAAATGCTGATTTTGGATCAGATGAAAGCTCTCATAAACATATTGAAATTGAGAGTTCCAAATCGGTATATTTCTGATGAAATCATCAAAAAACTGTACAATATATTAGTCTCAAATGTGGTATACCACATTTGAGACTAATTAGGCAGTTTTTTGATGATATCTTCAGAAATACACTGAGTTGGAACTTCTAATTTCAATATTTTTATGAGAAAAATAGGGGCCTTCACTTAAAATCAATATATAACATGATCATGATGATTATTATTAATAAAAACACTCCAGACTACAGTACCAATATCACGCTGTATAAATGTCAGTAATTCCATCAGGAATTAGTCACATTTAGAATTTGTCTTACATATGTACATGTACCGTAAAATTCTGTCTACAAGCATATATATGCCTCTAAACAAGGTTTTTTGACACAAGAGACAAGAGGCAGACACTCTCAGCAAAAACGTTATTTGGAGTTTGAACAACTATATTACCATGATTACTGATAAAGGCGGCTGTACAAACATGTATATTTGTAAGACCAATCTATTGCAATGTTTTTGAGAAGAGTATTGGCCTTTCATATCTTTCGTTAAAAAAAACCCCTCGTTTAGAGGCATATATGCTTCTAGACGGAATTCTACGGTATTGTTTGTACATCTCATCAGGTGTGTGTAGCTCCACAAATAATCATGATAATAATACGATTGGTGAGATTATACATGCATTGTAGGCCCTGTCCGTCTTGACGTATAAATTGTGTGCATATCGCTATTCCTCTTATGTCTTGTTTGTTTGTCCTAGCTGTGTAAAACTACGCCAATATTCATTCATGATAATAATATGATCAGCAAGTTGATACGTTGCGAGCGCTGGAATGAAATAGCAATTTTCTTCATTTATCTCATTATAGTTTGGCTCGAAATTAAACTTAGACAATATGATCAATAAATAAGAATCTATTCTTTGTGAAAATCACACGTTATTGCTTTAAGGTTAGCAACTACTATAATTTTAAATTGTTGCGATCTGGTAGTTCAGGCATCTTGCAATGGTAGTGAGCTTTAGCAAAAATTGCATCGATCATTTCATAGAGAGTGTGTAGAAGAATTCAAATAATATACTTTTGTAGGTCCTGTGATTCTTGAGTTATGTTGTAAAGAAGGCTGAAACAACAACATTTTTGTAAAACGTACACAACTCATTATTATTACAAAGGCATTTATTAAGCGCCATTTCTAGCGATCACAGCGCATATACATAATACAAGCATAATACATATTAATACATTTTTAAAAACACAAGAATATAAGCAGCATAGTTATTAAAAACAAAATTAAGACAAATTTAAAATAGGCAATTAAAAAGCCTATACATAAAATACACATCAAAATTTAAAAAGCGTGTGGGCAGTGGTGTCATACACAAACTAAAAATGTGGGAAAAGGTGGGTTTTTAATTTCCCTTTAAAACTTGACACAGAAATTGATTCACGCAGGGTGATCGGCAGCTTATTCCATTCCCTTGGAGCAAAAGCCTGGAATGACCGATCACCCGCAGTTACTAAGTTGGTTCGCTGCTAGTACAGTCGTGTAGTATCATGTCCAGACCTCATACCTTCCCTTCCAGGTACGCGTTTGCACAGACAGTCAGAAAGGTATGGCGGAGCTTCATGGTTAAGACACTTGTACACATAGAGCATGTTTTTAAACAAAATCCTGTCATTCACCGGCAGCCAGTGCAGATCAGACAATAGAACTTCCGCATTCTGGTCTCGGGAACACGAAACACCAAACGAGCCGCTCTGTTTTTAGCGACTGGAGACGTTTAAGGTCTCTGCTTTTGACCCCGTACAACAAAGCATTGGCATAGTCCAAACGAGAGGTGATCAGCGACCTGGCAAGATGGTTACAACAGTCAAAATCAATGTACCGCCGTATTCTAAACATGTTCCTGAGATGGAAGTTAATAGAGCGACACATATCACTGACATGCTTGGACATGGACATAGTTGTGTCAAAAGTAACACCAAGGTTCTTTACAGTGGGTGAAGCGGCAATTTCTGCATCTCCAATCTTGAGTTTAAGCTCAGGTAAATTGCTTAATTTGTAGGAAGTTGATGTGACGAAAAACTCAGTTTTCTGTTCATTTAGTTGTAATTTATTGCTTGTCATCCAACATTTTACGTCGTCAATACACTTAGACAGTCTAGAAAGAGCACGTTCGTCATCACCAGGTACACGCGGGTCAAAAGAAACGTACATCTGTGTGTCATCAGCATATATATGGTATCTGATGCCATGCTTTCTTATGATGTGTCCCAAGGTATATGTATACATACTAAATAATTGCGGGCCCAACACGGATCCTTGAGGAACACCAAACTCGACGGGCTGAGGAGCAGAAAATCATTTTCCACAGTCACGCCGAAAAGTGCGATTTTGGAGGTAATTTTGAATCCAATGTAAAACGGTACCAGAAATGTGAAAAGTGTCTTGAAGCCGGTGAAATAAAATGTCATAGTCAACAGTGTCGAACGCTGAAGAAAGATCTAATAATACCAACAATACAACCCGGTGATTATCAATTTCAGCTAAAATGTCGTTCTTTACACAAAGTAATGCCGTTTCTGTGCTGTGTTGCGGCTTATATGCCGACTGAAACTGCTCATATAGTTGGTTCGCACTCAGGTGTTTATTGATTTGATCAGCAACAATTCTTTCAATGATCTTTGAGAAATAGCAAATGTTAGACACTGGACGATAATTTTTCAAGCTGTTGGGGTCCAGTGATGTCTTTTTTAAAATTGGCGACACCACTGCCTCACGAAGCACACTTGGGAAAATTCCACTGGCAAGAGATTCATTTACAATATCAGTAAGTACAGGCAAGATAGATTCAATATTTTCTTTGAGGAGCCACATGGGGATTGGATCTAAAACACAACATTTGTTTGATAGTCCACCTATGATCTTATTTACTTGTTCTTCAGTGACTGGCTCAAATTGCTGAAATTGGTTCACCTGTGTGTATACTTGATTACCACTCTCTTGTGTGTATTCCTGAAAAGTTGGGTTCTCCTGTATGCACTCTTGTTCTGTTTCAACTTCAGCATCAAGCTTTTTTCTGATCTTACCTATTTTTTCAACAAAGAAATTAGCCAATTTATCACTTACATGTAGTTCTTGTGGCGAATCTGAAATTGGTAACACTTTAGAACCATTGTTTAACAGCTGGTTTAATGTTCTATACATGCTCTTACTATCAGCTGTGGCCAGGGTGTTCTTATAATGAACCTCTTTAGCATTTTGAATTAGCTTATTTACCTTTGTGTGTTGTTCTAAGTACTCATCGTGATTGTCCATAGTTTTATGTTTACGCCATTTTCGCTCAAGTTTACGCCTAACTCGACGCTCAGTATGTATTTCTGTATTGTACCAAGGGGAGCGATCTCTAATGGATCGGACGCAAGTTTTTGATGGTGCATGGTCATCCAACACCTCTGTTAGTGATGAGGTAAGAAACTCAAGACGACCATTTACATCCCCATTTGGGTTGTGTGTGTCCAATTTTTGAGATAGAGCCTGTTTGAATGAGTCTTTGTCCATTTGTTTGTAATTACGCACAGATTTGACAGATTTTTGAGGTGGTGGTTTGCAGCATTTGATATAACAATCTACAACAAAATGATCTGAACCTAAGCTTGGAAGAACGACACAGCTTTTCACTAAATTATCATCAGGTCTAGCAATAAGCAAATCTAAA